>NC_058030.1:8081286-8381286 GCF_019176455.1 Solea senegalensis | reverse complement strand
CTTGTGTGGCTGTGTTTCCACTGTGGATCAGCAAAGCAGCTGTTGGCTGTGACAAATGTAGAGCAAATCAATGCTGACCAATCTATACTGCTCTGTCTGGAGCGGGTCAGTCACAGTGGCCCGGGTGGCACTATGTGTGACTGATGCATATACAGTGTAAATGTGGGTGTTTTAAGTCTTGTGTGCACAGATGATGTGCATTTCAATGACCCCGTCATGTATTGATGATTTTAAGTACTGCGAGTGAAAACATGTGACTGTGTGTGTGTGTCTGTGTGTGTGTCCTTTTATTTCTTTAGGACCTTTTCTGGCATACACACTGACCTTGTAAAGACCAGTCGTCCTCACGGTCGTAATGAGGCTGAACCTAATTTCTGAGGAACTGGCCATGTTTGGGGCTATGATTTGAATTGTGGTTAGGTTTTGGTTAGGTGATGAATGGTTATATTCATATTCTTTGTTTAGGTTGACCAAATAAATGGAAAGTTAATGCAGTGTCCAAAGTAGGATAGCTGTTACAAACCTGTGTTTATGTGTGTGAGCGTGTACAAGCTATTCGGCCGACACGGGGCAAGGAGGCAAATGTCAGCGGTCAATAGAGCATTTGAGAATTGGACAAAAATAGTCCAGATTGGGGGTTGTTTTGTTTAGTTTTTGCTGTGTAAGCTGACTGAACAAGAAGAAAACGACAAATCAGCTTTTTTTTAGCTACACTGGACAAGCCATAAGAGTGCCTTGTGTTCCGCTAGAAACACTGACACCGCTCAGTCTGAGGCACTGAGCCACTACAAACTGGCTGCTTTTGGATCACACAGAGCAAACAGAGCAACAGCTCCACACACAGTCACACATTCATGCAAGTGTACACACAGGCAGAGCGCATGCTCGCAAGATCTCACCCACTGTTTGTCTGAGCTCCACTGCTGCCTCCTTCCAGTCCATATGGATGGCCAGCCAAAGGGGTGATGGGCAATTGTGTGTCATGATTGCAAGTGAATTTGGGTTACACAAATGAAAAAGTTTTGATTTGAATACTTATCTGCTGAGGTGCAGTTTCACCTGGGACTCTCATAGGTTTACTGTAGGTTACACCCACAACATAGCCAGAGCAGGCGATGGATTTTACATGAAGACAAAGCTGTAAACCTGTCTAGCTGCAAAGAACCAGCAGAGCGGGTAGTCCGATGGTGGAGACCCAAAACAGAGCAAAAAGTGTTTACCACAGTTCATACTGCTAGAATACTGGAAACATAAATTGTCAGCACAGCCTTTTCAATGTAAGTCTTGTCTAAAGCTTGTTTGTGCTGCACATTAAATACAACTCTTGGTTATCGGTTATGCAGGACGAAATTAATAGCAGGACTTTTCATTTAACAACCGAGTCGATAACTTCTGCCTCAATATAAATGGAACACACTTCACCTGCACTTTTCACTGCCGATACTGGATATTACTGTGATTCCGAGATGTAAGTTTGCACAACACTGGTCTGCACAGAAAAGTCACTGACTTGTCTCCATATGGTAAAGCTTCTCTACTGTTCTATGATGTCATTGTTGCTGTCATACACAGCTGATGACACATCTGGCCCAGAGTCAAAAGCAGGTTAACAGTTGAAAGGCTCTAATAGCAGTCTTTGTGTTTTGCCGAGGTGCAGAGGTGACACTGTGCAGCGGTTCAGAGTGATTTATTAGATCATGGAGACAGAGGCTAAATGAGGGACGGGGAGTTTAGCGAGCCAGGCTGAGGCATAAAGGAGAGGTCAACGAGAAACAAAAGGTCACAGATGAGAATCAAGATGATATCAGTGAAAGCACCACTGTAGTAGCATTGGATCCCATTCACTCCAAACTGTACATGTATTCAATGTTACTGCAAACTGTTTCCTATGTTAGGTCATATCACAATGTTTTTTATTTTGTCATGATTTCTATTCTACATTTTTATAACCTGTCATAAGGCCTCAGTGTCAGTAGCAATCTTAAAGCTATCTTAAAACGTATACGCTACAATACCAAAACTGCTATTATATCAACACAGTTGTGTGTTCCTGTTTTGAATCTTCCTGATTCCATTTGTTGTCATGAGAGCAGCATTGTTGCTCAAGAGCAGGTGGCAGCCGGTCCTGATCTGATCGAATTACCATCCTGATTTCATTGTGTCTCATAGTGATAGTATTATATGCTTCCACTAATCATGTTACGCAACCACAATTACACAGATGAAGGAGACAGAGAGATGGAGGCAGAGGAGGAGGGTGTGATCGCTCAAGATACTCGCTGATATTTGAAGTGCAGATGGTGGGAATATGAAATCTTAAACACTCCAAGTCTCATTCCCTGAAAATGGGATCGAATGAATGTCATTTTTGCAGTATTGGTGGCCACAGGCACATGTGTAATTGGGTCACAGCATGGTGCAAAGTAGAAAAGAAATTATAAATGATAGGAGTGTTTTGTGAGCAGCTGGGCTCTATAGGCATTATGTTTAGTTACAGGAGCTCATCTTCTTTCAACACGGCGCACAGTTAGAGTGTTGGTGTGAAAACTGCTCTTTTGAGAGAACGTGCTCGGAGTTATTTTAAAATCTGTACAATTACACAACAATTAGAGGATTTGTGGATCCGTGGTAGAGCAGATCATCTTCCAAACGAAAAATTGAGGGCACGATTCTTGGCTTCTGGAGTCTAAATACCGATAGCCCGCTGGGCAAGACACTCACCCCTAAATTGCTCCTCGTGGCGGTGAATGATGTGCAATAGAAAAGGCTCTGCATGTCGATGTGAATGGCAAACATTTGTGTACAGCTCTTCTCTGTGAGTGGTCATGAAGACTAAGAAAGTGCGACATAAATACAGACCATTTGCATTTATCATTATAGTTAGTGCCTTTTTGTTTCCAGACTAATTGTTTAGGCTACAGATGAACATATCAACTTGATAACGTTAACCCCTCGTGGTACTTTTGGCTGAAATGAGGAAATGAGGTGTGTAATGGAGGTGTATACAGTCCCCATGATCAAAAGCCTTTGTCACACATGGGTGAATGATGACAGTGACTGAAACTTGGGGTCGACCTCAGTAGGATGGTGTGCCATTAAGTTATGAATTTGTGTTTATTATGTATTTAGTACTACAGGGTATGTTAGCATGCTACCATACTGACCAAAATCTCATTTACCCGTCTCTCAGAGGAACTCCTGAGACGAGTTATAATGTAGCTGTGAAATATTGAGGGTAATTAGCTGCAGGCTCTCCTCCGGTTGAAAAGTAATTTGACAGTTTATTCCATCCGGTTGAAAAGCCAGAGTGCTCACGGGACTCGTTGCACTCCCATAGGCCCAGATTGCTTTGGTTGTTGATGAAAATGTGCCGCCATCAACGGAGCAACACTCCTTAACTGACTGGAAATGTAACCATCCATGAAGAAGCATTCAACTCAGGTGTCCCCTTGTTTTCAAATATACAGTAACCCACAATGAATGGACCATACAAGGGTGTGTGTGTGTGTGTGTGTGTGTGTGTGTCTCACCACATTACACAGATAACATGTTAACACTTGATCATGAATGTGAAGGCTACTGCTGTGTTCCGTCTGTGTGTGCGTGTCGTACATTGACAGGCAGCTAAACTATGGTACAGTCCTTAAGTGCATGTACCTGGGTCACCATGACAACAGAACTCACTAGAGCATGTTGAGAGCAGAGTGACATCACTGGCCTTTCTGTGAGTGCATGTGTGTGTGTGTGTGTGTGTGTGTGTGTGCTCGCATGTGTTCAGAATGTGGCATTTGCTGAATTAACTGAGAGAAACAAAAGAAAGGAGAGAAAGATAAGGAATTAAAAGAGAAGAAGACATAAAAAAACAATGTAAGAGACAAATTTCTCCCACTTGGCATATTTTGTGTTATCACTACTCTCTTAGCATTGATTTCTCAGCTGTCTCTGTGTGTGAATGTGGGTGTGCGCTTGTGTGTGCAGCTCAGCGCTCTATTCCTCTGTTGCACATAACAAAAGTGTGGCATTGATCACTATTATCCTCTGTGGAAGTCAAACACACTGACGGACAGACTCACACAGTATACATGCAGCTACACACAAATACAGAGATGGTATACATACACACACTTGCAGAAGAAACACACATGCACCCACACACACAGACAGGTTTTTCTTCCCTCCTGTCTATCCAGACAGTCAGTATTGATTGTGAGTGAGAGAGGATGGAACAGTTCTTTAGGAAAACTTAAACAGACTATAGTTCCTAGGCCGACACAGTCATTTATCACTGCCTTCCTGGTTGCCGAGCTCTGGGTCTAATGAGCTTATCATTGTGCAGCGAGGTGTGCGTCATTTACTGTGTGTGTGTTTGTTGTGTGTGATTAGAGACCTGGAAGTGTTGTTGGCTACCTGTGTTTAAATGCTCTGTTGCTACCAGAGGTGGAAAGTAATTCATTACATTTACTCGTGTTACTGTAATTGAGTAGGTTTTTTGTGAATTTTTAAGCTTTTAAAGTCATTTTTAAAATGTGTCATTTTAATTAAGGATTTTTTTTGGAAGTACTGTGCTGTGCTACATTTGAATCTGTTACTGAGTAAAAAAAAAATGTTGGCCTGAATTAAAAAATAAATGAATGAATAAATAAATCACAGGTGAACTGGCGCTAATTAAGATCCCTCTGTGAGGAAGCTGAAGCATGTTGACTGAAACATTATGTGTTTACGTATATTTATTTTGTCAGCGCTTACGATTGTAAAGTTTTGCCTTTAATTAAAACAATTCATGTGAGATTTGTGTCCCCTTGTAATTTTTGCACGACACAAGAAATAACTTCGAGTACCTTTTTAGACCAGTACTTTTACTTGTACTTAAGTACAACATTATCAAAAAAGTGGTACTTTTCCTTGAGTAGACTATTTAAGTACTCTTTCCACCTCTAAGTGTTACAGTGCACGTCTCTATGTTGATTGTTAATATTATAAGATATTATAATAATAACAATATTTATAACATCATGAACTCCATTTAAAGAAAGCTTATGTCTTCCATAATGTCATATTTGGTTTCAATCTGTTTGTATGGAACTAAGTGAAAGGTCAGTTTCACCCAGTGACACTGTTTTTGGTCATGAGACAAACTCCCACACTTCCCTCTGATTAAAGCGCCATGCACTCATCACACGACTGTATTGATGCTGGCCACTAACGGTGCATTCTCATCATTTAACATTTAACTTTTGTTCAGGTTGTTTGTTGGCTTGTCTCAGAATGTAAGGGAGCCATTTTGAGTGAAGGCCTGTTAAATGTGTGAGTCTGAACAATGCACTTGATTTGAAAGTGGTTTTACATGAAATTATAGATTCGTAGTAGTACTAGTAGTAGTAGTAGTGATCCGACGGGCATAATTCTTTCAGTTTATTGTTAGAAAACAACATATTTTGTTTCTATTTAATGACACAATTAATGGAAACCTAAAGAGTAAACAAATAATCAGTTGTGCAGCTGACCATAATTATTTTTTCACCTTCGTTATTTGCTTGAAATGCTTTTTGACAGCTTCATTTTTAAAGGGGTGCAGCACTCTGTGGTAACTGATCAACATAAAGAAAAAAAAACAGCAGTCCAAGTCATAAGACGAGTCGAAATGAGAGCGATTTGGAACAGAAATGTATTTTGAAACATTACTTGTTTTTCATGAAACCAAATAAAGTGAGCCACAAATAGCTCATAATGACGAGGAAAGGCAGCAAATTGCAGCTTAAATGCCAGGCAGTGGAGCAATGAGTGAATCTGTCTGGATTAGAGCTTATGCAGGGAAGTAAGCCTTCTGTTTGCTTCCTTTAGTTAATTCATTATTCACATAATTTTCTCTCCGGGCCTGGCTGCCTCTGCTTTATGCTAAAATTGCTCCCGAAGTTTGAACTCAATGATAAATGTATAGTTAGTACAGGTCATATCCTCAATCCCAAGTACTTGCCCAGTTCAAAGCACTGTCTGTCGACCTGCTGCTCATCCAAACAATCACACGTCAAGTCAGAAAGCTGTCCAGACAGTGAAACAGTCAGTCTGTCAGTCTGTCAGTCAGCTGGGAGCATTTCAGCATGCTATTCAGGCCCAGTGATGAGTCAGCAGGTCATCTCTTCATCTCGACATCACAAAATCACTCAGCAGCAGATGACGAGTCAATCGTCTCGCTAAATGACATAAACCATTATGGTACATTTGAGACAGTACAGGAGAGGACTTCTATAATGGAGGTGGAGGTCAGAGTTATTGTTGTCCTTTTTTATGAGGACGAGCCTGTCGTACAAAAGATTCAGTGGCACGGTGGTGTTCTTTCGAAGGCGATCATAAGGTGTCTTTGACATGCATGTGTAACACATGTGAGCTTCCTCTGTGATTTGATGGCTTATATCAAGACGTTCCAGTGTGCTGTCGATGGTACGTTCAGATTGATGAACCATTCAGTCCCTGTGGAGTGAGTGGGGTTACACTGAGGTCAGCCTTCGCCCTAGCGTCTTTGTGCCAACCTATTGACATGAATGAATGAATCAATCCATTACTTATTCATTCTGGTGGGATATAGTGCTCTGTCCAACCTCACTCAATCTTTCACTGTTCCCCACAGAATTGCATAGTGATCGTTGAGCAGAATGAGGGCGAAAAAACACTGTTTAGATGAATTTCTCAGTGCTGGTAATTACTGTGACACAACTGATACTTGACACATCAACGTATGTCGGCGGATAATTTATTATGAACAAATGCTTGTGTTTTTGTGACTTGTGCAGAACAGTGTTATTTTCACTGTGTTACGGGGCATTTTTCTTCATTCACTGCAAACATAAATTTGCAGTTGGACACTTTTTCACAATACGTTGTGAGAAATATGTTGTACTATATCAGGTTTAATAATTACTCGGAAAATATGAACTCTGAACAATCTCTGCCTGATTCCTTTTTTTAATTTCATCTTGATTATTATGCATGGATGGTGGCCTTGACTTGTATTTACCAACTTCATTATCAACTTCATAGCTCAGCTACACACACAGTAGTCTGTAACAGGCCTTGTATTAAGACAACCTAACCTGATGCATTATTAAATGCTAATTAGTACCTTCAGAGGCATACAACTTGATTCATATTATCTCATTTGGCCAGCAGGCTAGGAAGCTTAGATACTGTATAGTGTACTGTAATGTTGTATTTTTAGAGCTGTGGCTGAAATTGGACATACCATATGCTTTAGAATGTTTAACATAATTATTAATGATGCATGAAAACATATTTACTAGTTGCACTG
Source organism: Solea senegalensis (assembly GCF_019176455.1). NCBI lineage: Eukaryota > Metazoa > Chordata > Actinopteri > Pleuronectiformes > Soleidae > Solea > Solea senegalensis. Next base: position 8,373,983 of record NC_058030.1, on the reverse strand, counting down.
TGGGTATACAAGCTTGTTTTTGATTTTAGTTTTTACTTGGTGTGTAAATGTACAGCATGAGGTTAAATATTACAATATATTATGTGTGTGATACACATTAGGCTAATGTAATTCCTCAATATCATATATCATATAATGTACCAAATAATATAATAATAATCTGATATATATATGTATATATATGTGTATATATGTATATAATGTAATTTAAAAAAAAGATAATATTACCATAATATCAGTTTTGATCAAATCCAGAAGACAAACCAAAACTCAACTGTTTTCTCTGTGTATTTGCACATTTGGTTTATCCATTTGCTGTCATAAGGTTACATTTCTGCAATGCATTCTTTCATCAGAGCAAGTTAATCACTAATCTGTGTTTTTTCTCCCTTCCTCCTCTCCCCCTCCTTTGGTTTCCTATCTATTCTTCTACAAAACTCAACTTCTCCAGGTCGTGAGGAAATGGTGACGTTTGAAGATGGAACCCTCCTGAAGTGGTTGCTCGAGTCCTCACAATCATAGATCCACTGTCTCATTATGGCAACCCCACTGTGGCCCCAGTCTTTGCTCCTTGTCCCGTACTGTAGAAGGTGTCATTGTTGAGGAAGGGAAAGTCAGACTTAAACGAGCTTGCCTGTGAAGATGAGAAATGACCCAAACCATGTAGTGTAGCTTTCTCCAAAGAGGGGGAGGATCTACACTTAAGTTGGGTTTATTATTTATTACTATTTTTTAAATTTTTACAGAGATACAGATCTGCACTAAAACGTTTATGGACGCTGTGTGCGAGGTGAGGAGAAAGTGACAGAAGAAGAAAGAGAGAGAGAAAGAGGGAAAGACATGGTCCTCCACACCACCCCTTATTCCAGTGCCTGTCTGCACTTCCTGGATGGCTTATCGTGGAGCTTGGTGTTCCCTTGCTACTGGCTACTGGACCGCCTCCTGGCCTCATGTGTGGCCACCTCCCTGGAGAAGCGCCAGCGCTCCCAAGACCCTTGCTCCTTCCTCACCTTCTGTGTCCTGATCTCTGCGCCCCTGTATCTCCTCCTCCTCCTCACCTCCCTGCCTTTTGCCCTCCTGGGCTTCATCATCTGGGCTCCTCTGCAGGCCATTCGTCAGCCTTACCTGTACACCTACCACAGGTTAGCGTTCATCTCAGTGAGAGTTGGAATGAGAATTTCCCTCACGTCATTCCTATCTTGCTTATCTATTTCATTGCAAAGAATCGGCACACTCGATAGTTTATTAATGGTTTAAAAATGTCATATTTGAGGTGGCTGGCAGGAAATACACAATAATTCCTGTTAGTTTAGATTGGAGTGACCTCCTTTAGGTGTTTAAGATAATGATCTTTCACCCGAGCATCAATATGAACTTGTATGACACGTCAAAATTGGCTTTTCTGGAAACAGCAAGCTACGATGCATTTAAATTTAAATTTGACATGGGTGATATAGGCCATATTGCATAGTCAAGCTTCATTTGATATTTTGAAACCTTGTAATTCACATGTTTTTCAAGAGGATTTCAAGAGGTTTACCCATTGGTGTGGCATCCAGCTGCTTGGCTCAATCATTTTTCAGCGGGTGTATGTGGCTCCTCACCATAACCACAAACTTTGAAATATTGCGATTGGCTCCGTTTGCTGTGGAAGAGCAGCACTCTCACACAGCAACTCCCTGGTAAACCACAGCGTAAATCTGTAGTAGATGTTTTCTTCATTATCTGCATTTGTTTTCAGTAATTCTGTGTGGGTGGAAAAACGTTATGACATGAAATGAAAAAAAGAATATAGCATCTAACATCTAAGGGATAAGTAAGAACCTTATAAACTGCTTTAACACAATAACTATGCTTTCAGAGATGCAGCTATACTTACATTATTGCAAAAATACTGTAACTAGCAGCAGGTTAAATTAGCTTAGTAAAGATCAAGTGGTAATGGGTAGTGACTTTCACCATTTTTCCGGTGCCCTGTTTTTGCAAGTGGAAGATCAGCGACGTCAACTGCAACTAGGCTCTTACTGGTGTCCACTCATGTCATGCTTTATTGTCCACTTTTCTCTAAATGGGAACATAAATTGCAAGTTGATATCATGTGCTGTTGAAGATTTATTGACGTTGAACTGTATGTCAAGTGAGCAGCAGGCTCATTTTTCCATTTGAATTACTTCTTTTTGCAACCAATCGAACCAACCCCTAGTGGCTATTCAACTAATTCTTCCAAGTTTCCCTCGGCAGCAGCTAGCAGTTAATCGAGATATACCGTACAGTGATACTAATCTTCTCATGTTGCTCAACAAGGAAGTGAATAATGATGTGTTCTGAAGTGATACTGTATAACATCGCTCTCTTACCTTGTACAGACCGGACAAACACCAGGCCGAGCAGGGCCAGGCAGGGCCGGGTGGCATAGGTATTGGGGAATGGCGGCCACAGGGCAGGAGCTTCTGTTTCTGCAGTGCCAACGTATGCCTGTTGCCTGACTCCTTGGCCAGGTTTAACAACCTGTCCAACACCCATAGGAGAGCCCGCGAGGTGGGGAAGAGGATCCGCAATGGTGCCAGCCGCCCTCAAATAAAAATTTACATTGACTCACCCACCAACACTTCCATCAGGTGAGGAAGGCTTCCACCTGGGCTCCTTCTGCTTATATTCATTAATGAATTAATAAATACACGCTGTAATCTCCTCCAGCAATACGACTCAGCAAATCACATTTCTTTCTTTCTTTCCTTACCTTTTTATTTCTGCTTCATTCATCAGTGCGGCATCCTTCAGCAGCCTTGCCACAGGTTTCCGTCGTACCTCCTCCTTAGACCACCGTCCAGACCAAACACACACCACCAATGGCCCGGCCGACACTGAAACTGAACCGCTCACTGAGTGCCCTATTCACCCCTCAGGTGCTACCGACTGCCCTGTTCACCCTGCTGTAGGAGACCAGGGCTCCTTTGGATGCCCCCTTCACTCAGATGGAGACACCACGGCAGACTGCCAACTCCACCCAACAGGGACTAACAACAACTCAGACTGTCCAGTTCACACCTCAGGAGAGGCTACAGACTGCCCCATGCATTCCACAGGGCATCAGCCTGTCCCTGACCATCATGACTGTCCCATGCATGGTGAAGGGACCCAGCCAAAACCCTCCACAGACTGCCCACTTCACACCTCAGGGGTTCAAATCAGCATCAGTGCACCAGAACCAGACCCACAGGAAGAAGAAGCCGAAACAGGGAACCATCGAGCTGGGGATCAGGCAGGAGGAGACATAAGCAGCATGACTGCGTCCAGGGAGTCCCTTTCACGTTACCATGGAGGTGACACTGGAGTAGGGATAACTTCTAACAATACTCTCACCCACGTTCCTCGCACATCAATCTTCAAGCGCCCAGGACGAAAACGCCGCCAAGGTGATGAGACGTTCGATCATGAGATCTCTGCCTTTTTCCCTGCAAATTTGGATTTCCTGGCTCTGCAGGAAGTGTTTGACCATGGATCGACAACTAGACTGCTGAGGCAGTTGCATCGCTACTTCCCATACATCCTGAGCGATGTTGGCCGTTATGGCTGGAAAGGATGCTGCTCCATGTTCAAATTCCTGAACAGTGGGCTGATGCTGGCCAGCCGCTACCCAATTCTGGATGCACGGTATGAGTGCTATCCCAATGGAAGAGGAGAGGACGCATTGGCAGCCAAGGGGGCACTGTTTGCAAAGGTCAGCTGTTTCACTTTAATTTGACTTTATCCTGTAATATCTGTCATCCTGGCATTGGCAACAAAAGTCCGGTATGTCACTTTGCCCAGCCAAGACATAATGCAAACGTACATTTTAGTCCAAATCCAGCAAAGCATGTTTAGCATTTTCAGCCTAACATTGAAAGGTTAACAGCTCATTTCCAGCAAGAAATTAATTGGCGTTAACCATTATAAAACAACCACTATACAGACAGCAAAGTGGCAAAAGAATAATCACACAAAACTGCCAATGACCCCAAAGTCAAATTTCAGGTGGAATCTTCATTTCTTTTCCAATTGAGTAGAATTAACGCTAAATGTCACCGTGTGTCTGATTATATGCTTCCTCCGCAGCACACTGTGGCTTTTTCCTGTAATTTCTGATGCCCCCATGTGTAACTTTGGCAAGGTGGTAATTGAATCTGTCCTTTAAGTCTATTTTTACTAAATTAACTTCTACACTTGCAAAAATGAGTGTGTGTGTAATATGGTAAGGCATGCGAGGGGAAAAAAAATCTTTCACCAATCTGATGATCACCTCTGATCATCAGCGTCTACTCCAGGGGTGTCAAACATACGGCCCGGGGGCCAGAACCGGCCCACAGGATGAATTTGTTAAAATCTCACACTAATCTAAACGTAATGTCAAATGCTCCAGATACCCGTGACTAAATGTTTGTGCCTTTATAGATCCAGTGTGCTGTGTAAATAGTACATTTAGGCATGATATTGTTGAAATTGCACTTATATTTCTCAAGACATTTCATGTTTTGTAAAATTATCCTTCATTAAATGTAAAACAAAGGAGAAAAAACAAAGGAGTTCTTGTTGTTCATAGGTTATTATTCTATTATTTTGCTCTTTTTACTGGTCCGGCCCCCTTGAGATCAAATTGTGCTGTATGTGGCCCCTTAACAAAAATGAGTTTGACACCCCTGGTCTACTCGCTCTGTTATTACCCACAATGCTGGTGGGATGGCGAATCCACAGATTGCGCAGAGCACTTGGCAAATGAACTTACTTACACCCACATCATTGACCTGTATGCGTCTGTCACTGTGGTGATCGCACACACCACCGTTATTACAGATCATGCCTCTAACACCACAGTGTGTGCTGCTGTGTGGAAGAACTACAAATAAAATACATGTCATTTTGTACAATACAGTGTGACACACATGTTAAGAAGGTACTGAAAAAAACACAATCAATTACGAGCAGATTATTCAAGTAAAATGTGTTAAAATGAACATATCCATATAATGCTCATCCCTCGTCCCTGTCAGAGTCGATCAGATTATATCTTGATTTGTTTGTCATTTTAACTATTGATAGATGGAATTATTTATAATTCAGCTGATTATAGATCGGCGAAATAGTAAGCAGCATGTTAACCACAACTTAGAGCCCAAAGTCATGGGCTCACATTCTCTTTTCTTCTTCCAACCAACAGTCTACAAGCTGTAGTATCGTATTGCAAAATGGAAACCATAGCCGTTTCTTGCTATATTATGAGGACTATGCAAATGCATAGGGCCCCCAAGCAACCAGGGGAACTACACTGGGCATACATTTAATTCTTTAGAATTGTTGGAGTGAGCACGGAGGTTTGTATTTGGAATGACGCAATGTACTCAAGTGCAGAACATGTTGTCATTATTTATGGATTACAGTCAGAAGCCGCAGTATGAGCACTAAGTTATATCGTCCATTAAACAACCTCAGCAGTAAGATACTGTAGATCGCATGAATATATTACATGACACTTTCATAGTCGCAAGAAGCAAGATGGGTGTACTGCACGGACACCACCACGAGTGGAGAGATTCCTATACCCGCGTTTAGCTCCCCCTTCGGGGTTAAATGTGTTGTTTTTGTGTGGTTTGCGTTGTGCAGTTTTGCAGCACAGTTTTGGTGACTAGAAGTGTAGTGCACAGACAAAGGCGCAATGATTCGGGGTGAAGTGAGCAGCGGTTGTGCATGTCCTTACTCCATGTCCCGTGATGAGTGTCGACAGTCTGTGAGTTCATTAATCAGCCTCGTGCTGTGAGGATGCGAGTCTGGGGCCGATCCAGTTCCTGCCGGGTGGATCGGCTTTATGTAACTGGATGCTGTCGATGTGGACGCGTTTGTGTGTGAGCATCTATTTTCTTATGTGCTGTGCGTGCATGCCCTTGCACATACAGATCTAGTATAGACACCAACCCCCCCCCATCACAGCTTACATCCTGACTGTCTCATCCTGTTAGCACTGCAGCTTACAAGCATAATACTCCTCTTTCATTACTTCTTTGTATATATGAGGTCACTTCAGGTCCATCTGATGAGCTGGCTGTCGCCCATCTGGCAAGAACATATTTCACTGCAAGCTGCTTATACTCGCAGCTGACAGAGAAGGAAAACTATAATGCTACCCAGGTCGGAGAGGGTAGGAATCATTTTATTTAATGTAATGGAAGCAAAATTATTCTCCTTACTGCCAGGAAATCATTTGTAACTGTAACCTACACCTTGACCCACTCTGACTGACACTAATGCCTCCATAGCTGCTCTTCATACTAATTCAAGACACATGAAGAATTAACATACTATACTTCTACGCGTCTAGGTTTTTATTTTTCTGTCATCATTCTGGATTTTTATTGCAAATACACAAGAAAACAATAGCATGATTCTGTCAGGATTAATTGGTGCTTCAATGCTTGAGCTGCCGGAGGTGAATGTGTGTGTACAATTGTGTTCTTGAATCAAGATTTTGAATCAAGGTTGACCTGTTTCTGTTAAGGCTCTTGTTCAGGATCTTTCGCTGTTTCACTGTTGTCTTTGGATGGACATAGCAAATTAAACATTGCAGGCCTAAAGAAAGGGTATCATTCTCTAAACTGCCAATTTTTTTCCACATTTCTTTCTTTCTCATCAATCTTTCTGCTGTAACCTGCCTGTCACTGGGCCACCTGCGAGCTGGTGGTGAGTCCACAGCTCGTTCCTCGTTCCTCACTGACCTGCAGATGTCTTGGCATCTTTCCAGGGCTACATATCACTTTGAACCCCCGCTTCCTCTACATTAAACCTTTTGGTCATCCTCACTCATTACCACCAAACGACGCACGCACTTCACCGCCACCTGGGATGTTTCTCGTTAGATGCAGTTTCATTCGATGTACCTGATGTTCACACTGTGTGTGTTCTTTCATATCAAACACAAACGGGGATGCAAAGTCAGCAGTCATTGTTAAAGTGGTGATCCTTCATATCACAGCACAGAGAAGAAACAATAATATCAGACAAGTTTTACTTGTAAACAACATGTAAACAAACCACTGATTAAAGGAGTGTTTGAAATCCATTTATGGCTATTTGAAGTGGTGGGAATCAGCGGCGTTCTCATGCATATGCATTTGCTTAGATTTATGAATCAGTACCATGTTCATGCCCAACTCTATCTAATTCAGAACGATTTATATCCCTGCAGTGCTAATGCACATTAATATGTCTTTATGCAGCAAGGCGTTATGTGAGGTGGGAAGAGGACAGAGAGCTGACCCACAATTAATCTTTGCTTTCTTATTCAACCCTAACCTTGACCTTTCCATAACCTCACTTCTCCATATGAGAGCAAGACAAAACCTTTGTCAATGCTGCTCAATCTCCATCAGGGTCACTAAAGTTCACTAAAGAGTGAGTGAGTGAGTGAGTGAGTGAGTGAGTGAGTGAGTGAGTGAGTGAGTGAGTGAGTGAGTGAGTGAGTGAGTGAGTACTAGGGCAGAGATAGAATATTAATTAAAAAACGTTTCCCTAAAGAGAGAGCCATGCAGTGCTGGCTCCATAATTAAAGCTTTTCAGTCTCAACATTTATCCTCTTATAATTATTTCAAACTGCTAAGTGCATGGTTGAAGTGTGTGTGTGCATGTGCGTGTGTGTGTGTGTCCAAATGCGTCACGGATTAGGCTTCTAAACAGGGACACACTCAATTTTAGGATGAATACAAAAGAAATCAATAGGAGAATTCCCCCCCCACCTCAAAAAAAAAAAATCTACTTCTGACCGTTAATGACCAAAAGGACCTTTGTTCACTGTCGGGGTCGATTCAGTTTATTGACACAAATTTTTTTGCTGTGTCCCCTATGCCAAAGAGACCTTATTGCAAAACAGCTTTAAATACCAGAGGCATCGTCATACCGAGCGCTACCAGAACAGGGGCGTCCCTGTCTATCTTCAAGAAGCTCTTGAAGACCCAGCTCTTCCAAGAGCATCTTACTTTTACCCCCTCCCCTGCACGATGTCCTTCTGCTCTCTCACCCTCTGTCAGTCCACTGTTCCTATCTAGTGGATTTCTTTCCAAAGACTTCCTTTATGTAGCTTATTCCTCTCTTGTAAGTCGCTTAAATGTAAACGTAAATGTACCACAATGTATTTTTAATAATAACAATGCACCAAGTTCATTAATAGTTGGTTATATAAATAACACTTATCTTCCAACTTTAAGGGTCCATTTCTGTTCACTTCTGTAAGTCAACTTGGGTCAGAATAATGGAAAAACATTCAAAATGAAACATTTAGAAAGCTTAAAACTGCATTAAATAGACCTCACACAGTCCACGCCGAATATTTGAATTACTCTGCTTAAATTCTTCTACAGAACATTCAATCTTTAAGAACCAGAATTGTACACCTGTGATGCTTGAACAACAGGTGTTGGCAAGAAGGAATGGGAGCAGAGACGCAGAGCAAACGTACCACAGGCCACGGATGCTGCATGTTTCCATGACAACGTAGAGCATTAATGTACAATACGATACACAGATTTCAAGAGCAGTAAGAAAAACGCCGAGCAACAAAAGACAGAAAATGCTTCACCCTGAAATGACATGTATTCATGAGTGAACAAGCACAGCAGTAGATGAGTCTGTCGCACATTATTAGGCTAAACTTGGAACTGAGCTTACGGTTAATACAAATACATCGACACTGGACCCGAACTGGCCCAAATGACTTAGAACCAGTTCTGTGATGGACAGTGTGTCATAAAGAGGAAACTCTGTTGCATGCACTTTCTTTCTTCTTCAGGTTTGGATAACAAATCCAGTCACAAACTACAAGTAGAATCTGTCAAAGTCCAACACCCTCAGCTAAACTGTGTCTCCTGGAGAAGAAAAGAAAAAGAAAAATGTCTGCTTTCATGCTTTCATGTGGGAATGACAGTCAAACCCCTTGTGTGTCATCCCGCTGCTTTTCCGCTGTCTGACTGTCATCACAATAATTTGACTGCTTGGTTTTGAAGTGAAGCGATCAAACTCATGCGAGTAATGCAGGGTGAAGATTGACTCACCCCTCATCTGATGAAGTTAAGGTAATTAGCTACAGCACCGGCGTAATACGGCTTTTAAAAAACGAGACTTGCCTCCGATGTGAAATCACGCCTCACGGTTCATTTACAGCTCCGCTCAGTTCTCACTCAGTGGCTTGTAAAGTGTCTTGAGACATACAGTATCCTGCATTCCGAGTCATTTGCGCATTTTGAAGAAATGCAGTAATTAACCGTTGATTTTTTTTTTTTTTCACTCATTCAGAAGCTCATTTGCTCACAAATCACCTCCAGCCTGAGCTTCTTCTGTCATCACCGCACAGAGCTTCAACAGATGTATTAGTAGCTTTATCTTCTGCATACATCGGACGTTATGAACACAATAGAAGTCCCGCTCTCGTCCGTGGCAAAACACATTAGGTTCCCCCTCACTGCTTTTTATTCAGTTTCAAACACACACCTATTGAAGCACAGATAAGCCCCTGAAAAATTCATACAGCGCCTGGCATACAGCTGGAGACAATAGCAGGCAGGAAGGAAGAGGGAGAGAGAGAAGGAGCAACAGAAAGGAAAGTAATGAATACAGAGTCAGGGGGATAGGCAGAAAGAAATGATGAGATGATTAGATGACATTTTAATGGCCCCTGTGGTCAGATTTACTCAAACTGCGACATAAAAAAGCAACGAAAGAATAAAAGTCATGTACCAATAACAAATATGGGCTGCAATATTGCTTTTATAACTTCATCGCAGCTCGACGCTGTTTCTAACATTTATGGTTTTAATTACACTTAGTATATTAATAGTTGTAGTAGTAATTTAACACTTTGGGAAATGGCTCAGAAAGGAGTTAGATAACAATGGCTTTGCTCTCCAGAGATAAGAGACTTAGCAGTGTCTTTAAAGCGCCAAATGACCACATTACAACAAACAACAGCATGATAGATACTGGGTGAAAGAGCAGTTATTTTCAAAACAGGCCAAACTTTACACACTTTTACGAGGTGGATTATTACAAATTTGAATAATTTCCAAACCCCATAAAACTAGTGTACTAAAGAGATACGTGGTCTCGACAAACCAGTACACCTCGCTGATCTGACGTACAGAAGAATGACGTACCTTGTGATAATGCATTGCATACATTTCACAAAATACTCATTCCTTTAAGAGCAAATAAATGAGTGTTTCACGTCTTCAGTGGGAAATGTGAGGCTTTGCTCTTTGGCCTATGTACTGTACTCGTCTAGTATTAAAATCAGGCTAAGTGGGCTAATGCCTTATTGCAGCTTATTCTCTTTTTATTAGGGTTACCAAGCCAAAACAGTGATTCCATTTGGCCTTCACTTTTATTTGTCTAAATGAAGTTTCTTTTCAGTGAGTTGATTTAACAACATACTAAAGAGGTAACAAATACAAGTATGAAAATACACGCATGATCACTTTGTTAATGATGTACAACAGACCAGTGTGTTCCTGTTTTACTTCAACGGTCGACGGCAGCACAGTTGTTTACCAAGAGCTTTAGCACATTCATCATTAGTCCATTCATTTTGAAAAGCTGTCCTCACTGCTCACCAGGAAAACAATTGCACGATTGTACACACTCTGTCAAAGGTGCAGACTGGAGGTGTTCACTTTATTATTTGCTTGGTTTTGTACATTATTTATCAGCCGCCACGCTAATTACAGCCATGTAGTCATCTGTTTCCACGGTGGAAATCCACTCCCCCTACAGCTGATCTGTCATCTACCCAAATGGATGCGTCCACAATAGACAGGAATGTGATTTTTTATCACGTCACTGTGCTCTCAGCGTGTTTTCAAGTTTCATTTTCCAAGTTCTGACAACACTTCCATGCTGGATGTCTGTTTGATGCGTGTTTGGTTGTGTTTTTGGTCGGAGAGTCGTCGTAAACATTGAGGCTATTATTCTTTCTGTCAAAGCTGTGCTCATTGCAGTATTCTTCAAAGGTCTGCTCGAGGGTTTGAGCAAAGGTTGGTTGCTTAGGTCAGTCTAAGGTTGCTGTAGCATGTCAGATCAAAACGCCTTTCTGAACAATGCCAGAAACCCTTTGAAATTAGGAAACTAAATTGGAAAGTACAGGCCTCTTTTCTTCTATGGGTCCATTTATTTTCTCTGCTTATTCAACTTTGTTTTGTTTTTTTTTATTCTTTTTCCTCCCCAAACGTATGATTATATGTGCGGATAAATCAAGACTCATGAATCCATCTAACTCTTATCCTGTCTGTAGGTCTCTACTTAACTATGTTTTCTCATCGCTCATTTTCTGCTGCTCCCTTTCACTTGTCTGACCACATGCATCATTCATTTCACTGCAGGAGCGTGTGGTTAGTCACATGGCAGAGTTGGTTGCACTGGTAGTTGCACGTTCCCATGTAGGTGCACCGGTATAATTTGCATAGTTGCAGATCTTCACAATAGGACATTTTAAATTCTCTGTCAGTTAGTACACGGCCAGCGTCTTAAAGCATTATGTAAATAGGCAGTGAAAGAGGATAAAGGTGAGGGTGAACACAATCAAAAAATAAACAAACCACAAAATCAATTTAAATTTAAATTGAAAATGGCAACAACCTTTGCTTTTCCTTCCTGCTGTCTGTGTGTCTCTGCTCCACTTAAATCACTGTCAATTTGTGGCTAATGGAGTCACTGAGACCACATTAACATGATGATCAAAAATGGTGGCATAAAAGTGGATCATTTATTTATGGGGTTCTGGCTCCTGATGGGATAGAAGTGTTGTGGGAGAGTGGAAACGTTTCTCCTTGATTTACCGTGAAACCTCTGACACAGACAGACCCACACCACTGAGCAACAACTGCAGATCCGTGCTATAAAGCTGAATTTTGACATTTCCCTGACAGCAGCCATAAGTGGTCGCTTGACCACTTCTACTGACTTGTATGGCTCTAAACCGCGTGCACAAAACGGTGTACCGACGCACACGCTGTTCTCCTGTCGGATACAAAAAATTCAGAACGACAGACTGAAAGATAAAGTGTCATTTTCATGTTTGTCAGAGGATTATTTTGAGACGGCAAGCTTTTAGAACGTCAGACGTAAAAGCCTTCATTAATTGGATCAGCGGCATGTTGAATTTCAGCTGGCAAAAGTCGACGGTCTAAATAAAAATGATGCAGTGTTACTTAGATTAAGTGGTATATTGATTGCTGACTTTCACTAAAAAAAAAAAAAAATCCCTCCTTGGTTGTGAGGATGGAGCGGCAGTACACTAAGAGCAAGGCTGCTTCAACGCTGTCTTTTAACATCGTGTACTCTGCCTTGTTATGGAGCTACTCCACCCAGACATCTGCCCACTTCAAACTAACCATCCCACAATCACTGTATCCCTTTCTCTGCAGCCCTTCACTCCTCCTCATCCACCTCCTCCACCTCCTCCTCATCATTAGTCTGCAGCCACCCACCAGCCTCTTGCCTCGCTATGTGTGTCCTCTTTCCTTGGTGCACACTGGTGCTTAAGTTCTCTGATTAAACCTTAAGTGATGCTCGTCTCATCACAGCGTTGCTCGGGCTCACTGCTCAGAAATTAAGGTCGGAAAGATGCATCGGAAAATGTACATCTCAGCGCATTCTCCGTTCATTTCGCCGCATCCAAAATACATACATTGGATAATCCTGGAGTGGTTGGTTGGAGTGTTATTGTTTACAACTGCTAATTACTCAAATATTTCTTTCTTTTTTTAATCAGTAAATTCAGAATATGTCCATGCCGGTTGTCTTGCCAGATAAGGCGTAATTTAATTGATTTAATTGACATATAGTGATAGTCTCCCTTAATCCTCAGAGCCATGTGTTTATGTCAGCCCGAGGAGAGGAAGTGGATAATAGTCTTGGACAGCAATGCAGGAGATGACTAATAAGACTGCCTGAATAAACCAATCAACTCAATCAACTGGACCATAAACTATAATTATCAGTAAAAATCAGTCATCATTTTCTGAACATGCAAGGCAGCACAGCGCACAGTCGACGGCAGGTGCTCGCTGCAATTCACCGTTCTTTAGCTGTATTACAGCCTGCAATCACATTAGTAATCAGAGAGGATTCCATTCAAATGTCCCTATAGTCACATATACAAGGTAACATGTGAATGGCTAATGGCCGGAGATCACAATGGACTTTAATAATAATCGTCAGTGTTACACTAAAGGAGTATTAGATACTTTCTCATAGATGCAGATTGTGTGCTGTCACTTACGGCGTACACACGTCAGCTTTGTGTAGTGTCATCCATCCGTCTGTCCATCTTTTACTGCTTTATCCTCCACACGAGGGTCACGGGGGACCACTGGGCCATCACAGGGCCACACACATAGACAAACAACCGCTTACACTCACACCTATGGTCAATTTAGAGTGTTCAGTTTCCCATGTTTTTGGACTGTGGGAAGGAAGCCGTAGAACCCGGAGAAAACACACACACACACACACACACACACACACACACACGGGGAGAACATGCAAACGCCATGCACAGTATAGTTTTATGTGAAAGCTATTTAAACATTTTTGATATTCAATGATATGAAACAGTAATGTCTGTGTTTGTCCCACAGGGATCAGTGGACTTTCACCTCACATGCTCTCTTGTTATGAGGGCTTTGATGTTTCTCTTTTGAACAGCCGAGTGACATTAAGTCATGTTTGTCTCTGGTTCCCCTGCAGGTTCACGTGGGCACCTCCCATCAGGAGCAAAGGGTGGTCGGATACCTCACGTGTACTCATCTTCACGCCATAGAAGGTACAGTGATCAGTAATGTTCTGCTTTTCCTCCCCTGCGCTCGCTATATAGCGAACGGCTACGACTGTGTGCTTGTTTTTGTGTGTGTGTGTGTGTGTGTGTTTAGATAGCGCTAGCTAGATAAATGGGTGAATCAAAACCACTGCATGCATCTTCCTGCTGTTCCCATGGTGACTGGTTCAAGCTGTTTCAGGCGTCACAGCCCTATTTAAAGCCCCCGGTCGATGCCTTCCTCATTTTTTACCAAAGACACGTGTCCCCTCCTTTCTCCTGCTATTCTGAGCTGCTCCTACATTTCTCACATGTCTAAATATAGCAGTGTAGGACTAAAAATACATCACACATCAAGCCTTGGGGGTTGTGAATGGTGGGGGTGGAGGAGTAGGGGCCACAGAGACCTGATTCTTTAGCTGTATACGAGAAACCTTTATCGCGAGCGTACGAGATCTATGATGCAACGCGATGTAATCAACTGCATACACTTGCCGGCCACTTCTTCAGGTATTCAAGTTCTTGTTAAGGCAAATATCTAATCAGCCAGTCACAGCACTGAAGTTTGAATGTGAGCATCAGACTGGGGCCACCCTAGCACATAGCAACAAACTCATAAAATCACCAAACACAGTTAAAAAAAACAATCGGTCAGGTGTAAGAAAACACCATCAGCAGAGAATCAGCCCGATGTGAATGTAAATAAATAAAATAAACAAACATCTGCAGCAGACATGACTCCACAGAGACCAACAATACCATTTTTGTCACGTTTACTCTGACACAGTGACACCTTCACTGATGCTTACACGTCTGATGGAATCTCACAAGTGTTTTTATACCAAGATCATTCACATAGAGATTGCAATAGCAGAGATGTACTGTATTTATTTTGGGTCCCATGACTGAACGCGGCACGTTTGTTGGTGTCAGGCGAGCTGATCTTTCAGAAACTGATCTAATAGGATACTTATGCACAACTGTCTCAGAAAAGTGAGCGGCAATCCTCTGTTAATGCCTTGTTGATGCTCGAGGTACAGTAAGAGGAGGATGACCAGTTTGGTTTGCGTCGATAGACCAAGGATTGCAGAAGACTGTATTAGGTACAAATAATACACATATTTAAAGAAGCAGTGGGTGCATTGATACTGAACTTTGTCTTATGACTGACAATGGTGAGACTAAGCACTCTCAGGCCTTACAAACACAGCCAATACATGTCATATAAAGGACAGTCTATTCAGGTTCCATCGCAACCTTCAGCTAAAAGTTTGGTACCACATGAATCCCGGTCAAGCAGCCTTTGGCTCCAGCGATCAACAGTATTGCAGACGTATTTTTACTGTTGATTTCAATAGCCATGAAATATTAAAGGCATTTTAACTCATCCTCCCTCTGAGTGCCTCAGATGTATTGCAACTTGTCGAAGCTAAATCATTGCTTTGCTCTCTTTGCCCACAGCCAATAACCAAACTGCTCGTCAGAGGCAGCGTCTAGTAAGAGTGAAGAAGTGAGGCGGACGGCCTCTTTATTACTTGAAATATTCAACATACCTACAGTTTAATGAGAAAAGCTGTGCTGGATTATTGTCTCCTGCTCCCTGTGGTCACCTACACCGTGCAGGCAAATGCATTTGTCAGTGTTGTCAGACAACCGAACAAGCATGAAATATTCACCGTATGCCATACTCGTCCATTCCTACAAAAATAGATATACTTTTGTGCTAAAATCCCTTTTTAAACGGACTATTTTTGTCTTTTTTTTGTTTTATGATGTTGAACCTGATTGCAGGGTAATTGTTATAGAAATACACCATCCACATTCATAATGATCCCTTATAAGCCTTGTTTTCACAGTAAACCATGTAAACAGTCATTTGCAGTACAAAGGAACTGAGCGGTTTTGAATTTAAAACACTGCAGAGAAAAGCAGTTTCTGAATTTCTACATAAAGTCTGATTTTTGCCTTTTTTTAAAAAAATTTAAAATAACTAATAAATGACTACGTTGGCATTTTAAATGCTTCACGCTGAAAGTTAGAGGCTCTGACGTGAAGTTGTTTACTCTGCACACACACAGTAAGTCTTAGTTTTAGAATGTCCTGTACATACTTTCCTAAAACTCAATTTTACAGGGAGAAAAGTGCTTTTTTAAGGAGAATGGCAACTGCAAGAAACTATGCTTTAACATTACTCCTGATACATCCACACTTTTGATCACTATTTATGGTGTCACTTTAAGACAATTTTAGACAAAAAAATACTTCTTCATGTATTTTAAGTATAGAAGTTTGTATTTTCTTATTTATGTTGTAAATATTTAAAGTAAATATAAGATGTTTGTGCCATGAAAAGTTTAGTAAATGATTATTATTTAATACTTCCGAGGACAGACTGTGTCCTTTAGCCGTCTGATATTCAAAACTGCATTTCCATTTCATTTCACGTCATTATTCAAACTGACATCCAATCTTGCTCAGGCGAGGAAGTGATTTTGTTTTGTTTGGCCCTGCCCCAGTCAGCAGAGAGTGGCATTTCTTTTGTGCCTCTGTCATTTTCAACACCATCATGGAAGCAGCACTTGGAGCGGTGTACGCCGCTAACATTTGTCATGTTGAAGCCTGTGGCCAGTAGATTTTTTGTAGCACAGCTATATTTCCAACTCTGGTCTGATTAGGAAAACTGAACACATTCAAGAAGTGCACTGGA
Source organism: Solea senegalensis (assembly GCF_019176455.1). Lineage (NCBI taxonomy): Eukaryota > Metazoa > Chordata > Actinopteri > Pleuronectiformes > Soleidae > Solea > Solea senegalensis. The sequence goes on along the minus strand of NC_058030.1, from coordinate 8,357,451 downwards.
GGCAGGAAACAAGTGTATAAAAAATTGTGTATAAATATACATATAAAGAAAAATAATAAATATAAAAAAAAGAGATATATATACACATATATATGTGTATGTATATATATATATATATATATATATATGTGTGTGTGTTCAAGTAACAAATTGACACAATATAAGAGAGTCTTCAGTGAAACTCCACAGAATAACATTGTTCAACCTTTGGATCAATGGAGTGTATTTACAGTATAAAGTGCTTTTCTAGTAGCTCGTTCTAGGTGCAATCTGGTGTTCAGTGTCTTGTAAAGGACATTTTTGACTTGGGGACTGCAGCAGGGCATCAAACGTCAAAGCCACTCTTTGAGCTACATCCTTGTGAGTCCCAGCTCCGGAAGCAACCAATGAAAATGTCCCATAAGTGTGACCCAGTTCCAGAAGTTCTGGGTCACTTTTGGTAGAGCAATCCCTCTGACTCCCACTTTTATGTACAGATTTCAAATATATTCAAATGTGTATTTTCTATTGCACTAATTGTGGTCTAAAACTGGGCCACACTGGATGTGGAAGCACTGCAAAACACACATTATTAAAGCACCACAATGTCCAAAGCCTGTCCACACTTGGAGACACTGCTTATCTCTCTTGTGATAAAGGACAAATGTGTGAATACTTTTGTCTACTAAATACTAAATTGAATATTCACGTTTGACATTATGTCGAGGACAGTGTTACTTTGGTGTTCTGTCGCTGCATTCACTTTTTGTTTTCGTCACAAATGAACACACAGTTTACACACACAGAGCCAAGATGAAAGACGCGTGCACATACACACACACTCTTTATTCACATAGGTAACTGTACAGCAAACACGCCTCCGCAGTATCACAACAGAGAGAGGGAAAAAAAAAAGGTAACACATGACATTACGCATCTACTTGCGCCGTAGTCGAGAGCAATCAAAGCCAAAGCCACCCACTCACCCACCAATATCTTGACACCTCTTTGTTTCTCACTCTCGCTACGATTCTCTCTCACACACCTCCTCCCTCCAGACACCTCCTCCCTTCGCTCTTCACTTCCAATTTATCTGATTCTTTTCTGGCAGGAGTGGACAGAGGCAAACTTTGCCAAAGGGAAAAAAAAAAAAGAAAAAAAGTGCACTGAACGATGCACTAAAATATGATAAACATAATAAAGTAAGGGCCACACATCGTACAGTGGTTCACACTGTTGCCTTGCAGCCAATAAGACCTGGGTTCGCGACCCAGTCCGTTCAAAAACATGCAGTTGTGATGAAACGGCAGCTGAAGACAAGGAAAGAAGAGTTCAAAACAGTTAAAAGAAACAGATCAAGTTACCGTTTATGAATAAGACTGAGGCCCCACATACTGTTATTTCCTGTTGGCTTATACCACGGCCCATCACAAGTCAGTAATGAATATGTGCTGTTTTGCCTTTATGGTAGCAATTTCTTTAGCAAGATGATGGAACTGCAAATGTTATGGTGTTATAAGTGAATAAATAAACAAACAAGAACTATGGATTTATTTCTAAGTATAATAGAAACATTGCCAGATAAGATTGAGGGGCTTGCTCCAATTCTGTCATTTAATATCGTCCCACAAAAACATCAAACAGACAAAACCTCCTGTGTTCATAAGCTTCAGTGTGAACGATATTCAAAATAATTGTATAGTGTAAATGTACAGTTTAATTGTCCAGTACTCAAACAATAATAATTCAAATCAGGGCACTAATTAAAAAGATGACATATGTCTTTATAATTTGACTTATATTATATTGTGTCCTATATTGAAATATTATATTATCATGTATCAGATGCTTATTTCACCATTTTTCTTAAACTGCTCCTCCATTACTTTCTTCCCTTTAGATCATTTTAGGTGACTTTGACTTTCAGCCAAGCATTTTACATGAATTTCTGTCTCCCCCCCTCCTCCTTTCTCCCTGCCTCCTCCCTTCCTTTACTACACGCACATGGGCCATTTATCAGGTGACGCTGCCGTACGCTGTGAGCAGCTGGACCTGTTGCTCCGGTGGGGAGCCGAGTTTCGTCAGTCTTCGTCCCAAATGCCTGAAGGCGAGAAGGTGCTGGAGGACCTGGTGGCCTTTGATGTCATCCTGGGAGATCTCAACTTTGATAACTGCTCCTCGGGTATGTGGGTCAGACAAGGATATTCTCTTCTATTCTGTTCACGCGCCGAACACATGGAGGCTTCGCATTTCATCATCGTCTCTGCAATGTACAATATCAATCATTAGATCCAGTCTCAGACCACCCACAGGCTTTCCACAGTGGGAAATAATGAAATATGAATATGTGTTGTTATCGGTAAAAAGCTTGAAATACAGAGCTGCAAATAAATCTATTTATTTATGGTAAATCAATTATTAAATAAATCACAAGCTATTCTCCGTGAGTGGGTTTTTAGGTTGGTTTGCTCCTCCATACCAAAGAATCCAGAAATGGAGTGAGTATCTTTAGTCTGTTGACAAAACAAAACATTTGAGGATATCATCGCGTTGAGGTTTATAAATACCGACTGATGTATTTCACCATCTTCATTTAACATTTCAAGAGCCAAACAACTGATTGATTCACAAAGAAAACAATCACAACATTAATTAATGATGGACATTGGTAAAATGAAATAATGTAATTTTGCAACTTCCACGTTAAAATCCCGCACCATGGTGACATTAATTGCTTATCCCTACTTTAAACATCGCAGAATCAATGCAGTTGATTCACAGTTACATAAGAAGTCACCATTCTTCCTTTTTCTTTAATCTCTAAAAATGTTTGATGTGAATGCATTCTGTGTTCTGATGTGCTTTTATATTTTTTTCCAGAGGACAAGCTGGAGCAGCAGCATGCACTTTTTACTCAGTACAAGGATCCGTGTCGCCAGGGGCCAGGGGAGGATAAACTGTGGGCTCTGGGTAATCACACACGCACACACACACACACACACACATATACGTACATCCATATATGTTCTATAGGGACACAGTCTGGCGTCGCACATCGCTGTAGATCCTCAAGCACATAAACATGCGTTCACGCATGAAAATCCTTAAGCAAATATGTATTACTGCATTATGACAAGCCCGTTAAAGCTATAGCCTCTGTGTGGCTAAATCAGGATTCACCTTCTGTGAGGGTGATGACACACACACACACACACACACACACACACACACAGTACAACGTGCCGATACATGGGCCTTAGTGATGTAAAGACTGGAGGGTTTTGGTCTGGATTATTTAGGCCACTGGTATTTTAGGCACCAGTGTGGGCAGGAGAGAGTGAAAGGGTTCATTTAGAGGAAGGCTTGTTTATACGGGCACCGACGTTTTGCCACCCTGTCACTTTTACAGGAGGAGAAAAGAGGGAGAGCAGAGAAAGAATAGAACAATAATACACAAGTCAAAGAAAAAGGAAGGTGATGTTTATTCAAAGAAGATCACGCATAAATGAAACACAATAACCAGCCAAATAAGATGAGCAGCGAGCCGCGCTGCCAGCTATTCAGATTTACTGACAATGCTGACGATTTTGTGAAAATGTGCTGAGGCTTGCATGCAGCTCCAGGAACATTCCGGCGACGCCACCCTGCCTGCCAAATGCACACAAAACCTACAGAGTTCAGGCTGCATTTAAATCACTGGCAAAGCAGAGTCCATCTGATCCAAAGTCTCACGACCGAAGATCAAAAAAAAATACTAAGTACTCATTGGTAATCGACAACAACAATCTTTACATTTCTCGTTTGAGGGTGCGTTCAAGTTCTCGTTTGATGGCAAACGTCAACCACGAACCCAGAAACCCCGACATATACAGTTTACTGTGGCATTCCGTGTATTTTAGGAGACGTGGGGTGGATCGGTGTGAATGAACATTCATCTTCTTCCCCAGACGTACACTACAGATGTCAGAATTTATGAGGACAGAGAAATTGGGCTCTTTTTTTTTTTTTACCACTTAAAAGAGGCCGTCTTGTGTTTATCTACTTTTTCCCAGATGAGCTGAAGGTAGCGCGGCAGACAGACAGGCAGCAGCCACTGCCAGAGTGTGAGACTCGGCATCTTTGTCATCTTAAACTTGTACCGAAAAATAAATAATAAAAATACCAGCTGAAACATCACACGCCTACTTTGAATAAGAGCTGCCAAATGTCAATTGACTGGAGTCTCTCTGGAGTGCTGCTCTTTCCATGTGGAGCTCTTTAAACACATCGGCCTTACATCCTCACTGTCAGAAGCATCTCTGGGAGCTCATCTCTCTCTCTGACTGTCTGATATCAGCAGCTGATGACAGTGAATCGTGGTCTGCAGACTGTAGAGGTGAAAGTCTGCGCTCTCCGGCCTCTGAATGAAGACGTCTGAGGCCAGAAGAGCAGATCCCTAACCCACCACTTTCACACTTTTCACACAGCTTCTGCTTTTTGTTTTCTTTCCCTTTTTTTTTTACGCGAAGTGCCCTATGACTCGGTGGCCTCTATGGACCGATGGCCTCGAAACTTCATACGTGACACATGAGACCGACCACCGAACACGTCTACGGACACAAACTTGTACCAACAGGAAGTCGGCCGTTTTAAATTTAGCTGCCATTTCGCCACAAAACAGGAAGTGCCCTATAACTTCGCCCTACATTGACCGATTGCCTCCAAACGTCATACGTGACACAACAGACCGACACTGAACATGTATATGTTATTATTTCTAATAACATTATTATTTATTATTATTTCTGTTGAGTGAGGGAGACATTGAGGTCAGGGAACTTGCGTGGGGACACTTGCATGGGGACGCAAGGGCCCTATCATGACTGCGCTCAGTCCTAGTACTTCATAAATCAGCATAGAAAACAGGTTGTCAAGGTTGCACCTCATTAGCCACAGAGTACATCATGTTGTCAGTACATGTTGTTTATTTATTTTATGCTGCATTCTCTTAAATCAACTAAATAAGTTGCACTCATGTATGTGTTTAAGAAGTGTCTAGAATAGGTTCATTTTAATAATAAAAAGATGACACCGTTTAGAAAATTCTATTGTTTCACGGGGACATCAATATCATCAGAAAACCATAAATAAAAGATGGAAAACATAGCTCATGGACTGGACTATGTTGATGCCAAGAATGCAGTCATTTTTCCAATAATATTTCATTTGACATAAAGTAGTGGCATTTTGTATGAATTGGGTGTCTCTTCTGTCAGGAGACACTGAAATGAAAGGAAAAAAATGATGTTTGATATCAACACAGGTACTTTACTGGATCCCAGTGGCCTTTATGATGACGAGGTCAGCTCCCCTGAAAGTTTACAAAAGTGAGTACAATACACGTCTGTTTTGTTTTCACTCAGGAAAAATAACATTGCGTTGTATTAAGACAGGATTATGCCAATGTCTTGGAGGAAATGATTAAGTTATTGTGTCAGGTACACTGACTAACTTTCACTGCACTCCATGGTTTGAAATTCTAAAGACTCACTCATTTGGTCTCCATGTTGTTTCATGTTTTCCGTGTTTGGATGTTTATGGCTTCATGCACTGTCCTTATGTGTTGTCTTTGTCTGTATTTCTCTCCAAACGTCACTGACTTATCCTCACGCCGCACCATGTGTCTGCCAGAGTGATGGAGAACGAGGAAGGGAGGAAGGAGTACGTGGTGTTTCCTCCCAGTAAGAGCCAATGTCCTGCCAGCAGTCAGAAGGGAAGGAAAATCCCACTCAAGGGCAACGGGCGCCGCATTGATTACATCCTCTACAGCGACGAGGGCCTGCAGCAGGACTGGAAACTGGTATGGTTTTACTTCAGCTGGGAAAGCTGGCAAAATGAAGTCTTTATAATTAACAATTAATGGTCCAAAGACCATAAATTATGTAATTTGCAGCTTAAAACAAACAATATCACTTCACATGCCACCTTAATTACACTGGAATAAGTGTGTCCCTTTTTCCAGCACATTAACTCCAAAGACAAAACATTTACTAAAGTATCATGTCACTTTGTGATGACACAAAGTGTGTCGTCGACTGATCAGCTGAAGACACACACTTATTAAAGGTGTCAGTGCCTATCAGAGCGCAAACCTTGTAACATCTCCCTGAACAGCACGATGCACAGCTGGATGTTTCTGTTCCCCTCAACGCACAGGAAAATGTTCCGCTTGTTCAAAGGATTACAATCAAATGAAAAACCCAAAGGAAAACAATGACATGCAACAACGGCGACTGGGGAGATAAGTAAAAGGGGGACGATCTTTTCTCTTTCTCACTCCCTGTGCCACTCACACCACTGCTATGTGACGCCACCTAGTGTCAGAATGTAGCAACTGTCATTGAACAAAAAGACCATAGGTGTAATATCTCACTTGAATGCAATGATGTGCCTGCGTGCCTTACTTTAGAAGTCAAAGGACTGTTTCCCAATGGTACTGCTGGGATTTGAACCCAGGATCTCCTGTTTACAAGACAGGCACTTTGACCAGCTAAGCCACAGCACCTTCTGTCAGGAGATCATGAGATGTTTCTGTCTTCTCTTCATAAACCACTCTGACGAGTACAACAGAATGAATTACTGTTTCTGCCTACAGAGGGCACTGCTGCCCAGAAGGATGGCTTTCATTAAAGACACTGATGCACATGTGTGTGTGTGTGTGTGTCCAGGTATTACTAATGTTGTGGGGACCTAAACCTGTTTACACAGTCACATTATGAGGACTTGTCCTCCTTGTGGGGACAAAAAGCAAGTCCCCATAACGTAAATTACTACATTTTAAGGTGAAGATATGTTTTAAGGTTAGGTTAGGGTTAGGGTTAGGATTAGGATTAGGCCAGTAGTAATTGTGGTTAAGGTTAGAGTAAGTCTCCAAGAAATGAATGTAAGTCAATGCAATGTCCCCGCAAGTCATGAATGTCGAACATGTGTGTGCGTGCGTGCGTGTGTGTGTGTGTGTGTGTGTGTGTGTGCGCGCACGCGCCACTTCCACTGATGGTTTGATAACAGTGGTTCTTTTTTCTGCCCCCTACAGGACATTGAGGACTTCAGCTTTGTCACCCAGTTGGCCGGCCTCACTGACCACCTGTCTGTGGCCATGCGATTGGCTGTTTCCACTGGGGAAGAGGAGCCTTAGACTGACCATCCGAGTTAGTTTTTATTTTTGTTGTTGTTGGGTTTTTTTTAAATACTGCCATGGAGGAACGACAAGTGATCTATAGGCGAGGAAAGGATCGAGAGAGTTTACAAATATGGAGGCTCTTATGAGGGGAAAATGCAGGTCTGCGAGGGACAGTGTGATGGAGAAATGAAAGAGTGGAGGAGTGCTCAGCGGATGAATGGATGTTCAGTAGGTAGATGAGAGCAACAGCAGAGATGCTCTTTAAAAAAAGAGAAACTCTGGGATGGAAAAGAGCAGGGAATTCAGAGCCAGAGAGATATTCTTACACACACACACACACACACACTTACTCCGTTCCCCGTCCCCTACACTCTCTCTTGAATACAGAGACTTTTATTTACCGTGAATTGTTTCATGTAGCCATTTTACACACACACACACACCTTTATTGGATCTGTTTTAGCTGTAGTGTAAGTATGATGACTTTACCTTCAGGGACTGTTGGATCCTCCTTCTTTAGTGACTGTGTTAAAAGAAAAAAGTGAAAGAAAGAATACATAATGGAAGTGATAAGAATGAAATGTACAGCTGCTGACCAGCCTTTACACTGCACATCTGTGTCCCTGTGTTCTGCTGTCAGTCATTCACCTTACGACTCCCTCGTCACTCCCAGGAACCTCGACAAGTGTCTTTTTTTCTTAAACAAATAGAACTAAAAGTAGTCTTTCTAAATTCAGAAAAACAACATGACACAATTTCTATTGCCACCACATTACTTTTTATAGTGAGTTCAACGCCTGTTTAATAATATATTGTATCTTTCTAACAAGATTTATTGTATAAAGGGATGAAGCTAAAGAAGACAATTGTTATGAAATGCTTAGAGCATGTTTTTTTTCTCGACCATGATTGGTGGAAATGTTATGGTGAAGGACATTTTTTTGTCTATAAGTATGAACTGAGGATTTGCTGATGCATGAAGGAAATGGTATCAGTTTACAGCGTTAATATACCTGCTCGATATACTTGCTTGCTTGAGAATGGATGCCTGATGAGATGCATTTTGGCCTGAAACACACATTGAGTGTACACACCGGAGAAGCATTTGTGCATGTGAGACTAGATCCTGCCGATGTACCTTCACACACACACACACACACCACCACCACACCACGTGCAGAGGGTGATGTCGCTTACGTTGGCCGCACTAGGAGTTCCTCCAATCACAACCTCCACCAGAGTTATTGTCAGCTTGTGAGCAAACCGTAACGTCTATCCGGAGAGAAAACCCTCACCGTGCTGTAAGTACATCTGAGTAGCCGACAACAAAAAAGCATGCAGCCCAGTGTTTGTGTGTGTGAGAGCACAAACTGTTGCCCCAGCCATTTGTGACAGCAACGACAAAACCCCCTGAAGACCCACATGCAGCACACACACACACACACCTTGTGATACATGCCGAGTTGCCTACATGGGCAAATAAACTGTTACCAACACTTAAAATGCCCTATCAGTGTTAGGTAAATATACAGAATCCATGCTGTCAATGTCACACACTAAAACTGTCCATACAGGGACATTTTTTGTTTCCCTCTACATTGCGTCAACTTAAGTTATCTCTTCCTCATGCTGCTTCTGCTGCCAGCCTGACACCAGAAATAACTAAATGTGTACGTAATACTCTGATAGCAGAGCATCTAACAGAGCTGCACTGGCCATGGAGTCTAAACTGGAACTGAAACTTTGTAAAGGGCAGAGTTTAGTCACTGTGAATGTCACGAGGCTTCTAAAGTGCAACATGTCCCCTGTTGACCCAGTGACGCCGGTGCTCACAGTATACTGTGTTAAATATGGAAGCAGGTCTAAATGTTAGGAGATGCAGGCGATTCTGATGATGCTTTTCCACTCCACAGTCCCGGCATGACTCGGCACGTTTGTTTCATTGGTGATAGTTCGATTTTTTAGTTAGAGATGCACGGCTGGCGGTTACAGCCGCGGGCACCGCACATAATCCACGGGGCGGGTGGATTGTGTGAATAAAAAAATTAAATGTGGATGAATTGCGCGAGGGTTGCAGTTCAAATAAATAAATAATTCGTAGGTTAACATAATAGTGACTAGATCTGAAATGTGCCGATACCATGTGTAACTATTCTACTGATTCAGTGCGTCGTAAGTAACTGCTTTACAAGTCACTAGTCACTTACTAGTCACATGCGTATAAAACACTGTCACAGCAGTTTCATGCATCCAAACCACGTTGTGCCGTGCCGTGCCGTGCCGTGCCGGTTGAAAAGCGCCACAACAGTTGTCTTTTAGGACAGTATAAGTTTAATTAGGTAATGTCCTTTATTCAGCAAACTACTTATCTTCAAAATGTTGGTTTTAGTCAGTTTTATATGTCTTTTATTCTATTCAACCTTTATTTATCCAGGAAAATCGCAGCAAATACAAAACACTCAACACAGTTGTAGACAAATGTACACAGTTAAAACTCAAATTAAGAAAAGAAAACAAATGAAGTTTACAAGCGGATTATGATATGATAATGATGGGTGGTGCACTGGGAACACGTGCACGTTGGTGCACACATTCATATGAAACAACTATCAAAGACAGTCTGTGTATTTACATTATAGTTTCCATTAAACTTTAACATTTAAATTCTGTTTAACTATTACTTTTTTGTCTTCATTTCTGCTACTTATTGTCTCCCACTCAAGTTAGCATGACACATAGGTACACACATCTATTGTCACTCCTTAACTGTGCACAACGAAATGGGTTCACCATATATGGACATGAGCCCGCTCTGTTTTAGCCCGATGGGACGTTTTCTTCACAAATTTAAAACATGACATGTGAACTTCTCAGGTGCTGAATGCCACTGTTACAACCTTTAAATGTGCGATGCGTGTTTTCTTTGATAAAATATGGATTACAAGTACAGTGGATGGTTTCAGATACAGTTGAATTCCCATGGCCGGTGTGGTGAAACATGTTTACAATAGTGTTTGAACTGTGTCTTGGCACCGGGAGCTTTTACAGGTGATATTTGAAACACACAGAAGTGTTTGTGTCCATTTCTTGTCTGAATACACCGTGCTGTCAGTGGGACACAATATGGACAGTAGGCTACAGTCAATGTCATTCAAGGGTATATGCATCATAATTGTCATGGGAGTGCAGCCGTGTGAATGTGTGAGTGACTTTTGTTATGCATGTAACTGTCATTTTGGGTTCAGTTTGAGTCGACAGGTCCCCTGATAATTACGAGGGTTTGTATCTGTTCATTTTTGAGTCAAACTTGACACTATTTTATTTTATTTTTTTTAATGAAGTTGAGCCCCTGTTAGATTCTTCAGGATCTGTTTACTTGTTTTATTCTTCCTGTTTATATGTCAGTAGTGAATAGTGGGTTTCTCTAAGAATATTTACTTAGGGTACATAAGTTATTGCTTGTGGGAAGGGGGGGGGAGTACAATTTTAGGAAATATAAGTTCATTTTTATAACTTTTTAAAATGCGTCTTTTGTTACACCGATTATCAATAATTCACTAATAAGTGTGGAGAAAGTTGCGGGAGAGACGAATGGTCCGAGCAGTAGCAGTACTGCCTCACTTCTGTCTGACTTCTTTTGTGAGAGGTAAAATGTGGAGGAAGTGATCCGTTTTACAATTCAGAATCTGTGTCGATACATTTTTCCCTGTGTTTTGTATTTTTGCAATTTTAATAGCAACAAGACATTCATGGCAAAGCATCTGACCGGTGGATGTAAAGGTTAAAGGTGAACTTTACAGGAGGAAACCAGAACTCAGATGTTAAGCTCCATTACTTGTCTTTTTGCTACTCGGCCTGCATTACAGATTTATTTGTTTTGTTTTGCCACTCAGAGAACAGCTCTGTGTTGGTGTCACCAATGTTACGTTATTAGAATGCCGTCTGTGAAGGTTCTTCATCACTCGGGTCGTCATGTAGGAGTGATGATATTAACACTTCTGCACTAAGTAATTAAAAGTATAGTACTCGTCTGCTATTTGATGGCACATTTCTCATTGACTGTTGATGCTGGGAGAAGTAAGTTTATGACATCATTTAGGATAAAGCACATATAAATGCTCTGTAGATCGGAGGGAAATTGCAAATCAAATTTGTTATGGGTCCATTAATACACGCTAAACATTTTTACCTTATGTGGTGTTTTTCAGACAAAATTCAGTTCAATCTGCCACAAAATATGGGTCGTGTTGTAAAACACACAGTTATGGCTCTGGAACATTTCAAATAATTACATTTCAGAGTGTCCTCCTGTGGCCATGTCCTGTCCACCAATATCAACCTCTCCCTAGTTTGGACTTTGTTGTCTTTTACACGTTATCACTTGATCTCCTGCTTTTCCTGCCGTCTTAATTGCTGTTATGGGTTGTAATAATGTTGTTTTAAAAGACATGAATGCACTCTGAAGTGAAACCAATGTGTTGTTCATCTGACACGTGTATGATTAGAACGTAGACACCAAAATAATCAGTGTATCCACATTCCTGAATGCAAAATATTTAGAAAATATGTTGACTGAAGCTTTTATGAGAGGAAAACAAAACATGACTCACTCTTCACTTATATATTATACGCAGGATGCGTGCATTGTTTTGGTGTCTTAAGTTTGACCTCTACAAATGGGACCTGTCGCTGTATTTCCTGATGCATTCTTTGAAATGTCTGGTCAACGAACTGTCCACGGAACGCACATGAAGTTCACGCCACAAAGATCGCAGGTGTTCAGGCGCAGCCGGAAACGTTTGTCGCCGCATGTACTGTAATAATGCTTCACGCTTGTCGTCTCGGCGCGCGAGGCCTCATTTCCCTCTGTGCTTTGATTTCCATGATTCTTCTGTGTTTTTTGTTTCGTTTGCCATTGGTTTTGTCTTTGAATGGGTGTGTTTCTGCGATGGGCTCGTCCTGCTTGGTCTCTGTAATGTGGCTGTAGGGGAGCAGTCGCTTTTCTCTTTCTAAGCTTCGACAACAAATTGCTTATTTTCATGCTTTTTAAAAAAACAAAGGAGTTTTCCCTCTCTATCCACGTCTTTGTGTCATTATTTCAGTACTTGGAGTTCGGGGGTTTTTCAACCCAGTCACTCGGTTTGTCTGCGAACCACAAATACTGTACACATGTATGAACCAGAATGTCTTACTGACATGTCACTACGGCCAATGAGGGTGTTGATAGTAATATCCTTGTTATCAATATGGTTAGGTGTGAGCATTTCTATCTGCTTCATTTCAAAAAGAATGCATATTAGTAGTGAAAACACACCAGAATCATATCCTCAAATCAGTATAAAATCCAAATCCACTTGGCCAGCATGGCCTTGAACTATGTTACGTCACCTTCACCCCTTTTTACATTTTAATGTGACACAGTTCTTGAGAGCCACGTCACTTTAGAAGTGTTGATATGACGATTACGAAATGATCAGTTAATGCAAACATTTCATTCTATACAGAATGTGCACCTGGTTTGTGACTTAGTTTTGTTTTATGCATCCACACACACACACACACACACACATACATGCATGGATACCGGCCTACGCCTACTGAATACTGACACCGATATTTATTCCTAAATTTGCAAATAAATCAATGTTTTGTGTAAGTTGTTCTGGGAGACCTCAAGGGTAACTTTACTGGGCTGCTGCTGCTGCTGCTGCTGCTGCTGCTGCTGCTGCTGCTGCTGCTGCTGCTGCTTCTAACAGAGATGATGTACAAAGCACTTGAACTGACCTCAAGTGAGAGGTCATTGGTGTGGAGAATGAAACAACACCACGGGGGCCTGTAGGCCGGCGTCTGGATAGGACACCGATTTCTGAGTCACAGGAATGTTCTTTGTCTTAAATAACATGAAGTGAAAGAAAGTCCTTCTGCTTTTCATGAACGGGGAAAGAAGACGAGCACATTACATTTGCATAGAGAGAAAAGCCCCCAAACTGAAACTGCAGTCAATAAATGACAAACGTAAAAATCAGTCGAGTGTAAACATGTTTAGTGTCCAGCTCATTTTCAGTACTGACAAAAAAACTCACCTTGGCAGTGAGGTTTTTTTTAAGAATCTTTAGTATGCGCTGCCAGAAAGCATCTCATCACAAAGCCAACAATTTACATTGACGCTGGGTCACATGGTTGTGTGTAATGTCAAGGAGGCGTTTACTGTTACAAACATGAAGGCGTCGTAAGTTCATCATGTATTGTAATTCAAAGAGAGCGTTTCTTAATGTTTCTGATTCAACTGTTGATTTCTTTTTCTAACATGCTTTATTACACGCCTGTACACATGTGAGACGCGGTCAGTAATGGAAACATCAGCGTCTGTTTTACTGTCACGGCAAAAACAGTGTTACCTGTGTCTATATAAAAGGCAGCAGATCACAGACGTCTGCAGCTCAGCGCCACAGATCAATATATCATATGTCAGATAATTGTGTGACTTATTACGAAAAACATCCCCGTGCCCTTTTCATGATGCATATCTCGCACCGCAGCTATCCCATCATCAAGTGCTCAACATCGAGTGTGTTTTTTAGCAGTAAAGTTCATTTTTAAAACTATTCATCTGCACATTTTGGCCTTTTCTGCCATACTCCAACTGGCACTATGTCACTGTTGATCTTCAGCTTTTCCTCCATCAGTCATCACGTTAAAAACAAAATCCTTTCCTGTCCACAGTGCAGGAATGCAGCTTTCTTATGATTATTGATTAAATTAAAATTAAAAAGTTATTTATTTTGTTTTGTTTTTTATTTTACTGAAAAGGGGAATAAAGAAAATGTTGTTTTTTTTAGGAACACAGACATTTTGGGGGGAATTTAAATCCCAGCTTAGTTTGATACATAATAAACAAAGCTTTCATCAGCTTGTGGCCTCTCCATTTTGTTTTTACAAATCATTATAAGCCCTGATCTTGAAAAATGGAATGGAAGTACCCATCCTCGTGTCAATGACATGATTGATATTACTGTGCAGTAACCCCCTTGAACAGAAGTTGTATTGAATGCAAATAAAATAACTTTTTTTTTTTTTTACCAGAGAAAATGAACTGGCCTGTTACATTGCATGGAAATTTCCAGTTGGGATTTTACAAGTTCTGCTGGGGAAGGTAATTTCCTCAATTCTTTCTGCACAGACTTGCTATATATGTATGTATAATAATATTCTATTCTTTTCTTTACTACTTTACAATTTCCCAACCACTGTTTTTCATTGTAAACATTTTTCAGCCACAACGTGGTTCACACAAAACCAAAGCAGAATCTAAAACCACTGCTCTCTATTATTTCACGATGACAAGGATCCCATGTGACATTAGCTGTGAGAGTGACAAACAGAGAGCAGTACTTTTGGGCAGAATTACACTCGGGCCATACAATTGACAGGGAAACTACCCTTGTACAAAAAAAGAACTTCCTTTTTTTGTTTGGTTCAGTGAAAAAGGCGTACAACAAGGCCCACACACTCCCACAGCTAGTAAACCCCCTCTCGTCAGATAAAGGTGAGATTGACACGTCATTAATGATGTCCCCGTGGAAAGAGGGTCTTTCCCCGCCGACGATGCTGAGCGGCATAAATATGGGATCACACTGCTCAGAGGACAGGCTGGTGAATCTCAACTGGGACATTCAGTTTTTACTACACCGTAAAAGGAACACTCAGAGACACTCGCACACATCAGGATGGCTGCTCCTCGTCTGATTCTGTCCATGTTTGTGCTGATGCTGGCTGCCATCACTTTTAGTGAAGGTAAGAGGAAGTGTGTTGTGATTTAGTCTGTGGTCCTGTATGTAATGTGTATCTACTTGCAATTTTAGCCAAATGACTATATATTTTTAAAGGGAAATTAAATTAATACGCAAATAACCCTCACTACGGATTTAGTGGCAAAGAAACAATTCCTCATAATGTTGTTTCAGATCAAATTGTGCAGATCTCTTTTTCCTCTGTGGCTTTTGGGGGGTGAATTACAGGGCAGTAAATGTCCAGTGTGTAACATTTAAGAGGGTTTCAATGGCAGAAACTGAACAAACTGCAACAATTCACATTTTGCTTTTAAATAGTTTTATAGTATTCTTATAATGTTGTCAAACAATGTTTTGTATGTATTTTACAGTATTTAAGAAATACAAAAATACACACCATTGAAGTATTCTGATATGAAAGGCATTTTCGTCATCTCAATTAAATACAAATGACAAAATAATATTTTGTCATTTGAAATATGTAGTATTTTAAATAAATGTATCAGAAATACTGGCCATCCCTGCACGTAGATACTGTAGTTACTCGCATTGTTGTGTTGTATCTATTGAAAGGGAAAGTCCAGCTGTGTCATTTTTATACTCAAATGTTAACCAGCTCTTATGTAATCAAGTTGTTTTCTGTGTCTTGTTGAAACCACTGACTGTTTTTCTGCTGATTAAAAAACAGGAAATTCCATAACAGGAACAAGCTAGAAAATGTCCATTTATGTGTGTGTTTGTTTTAGATGATCTTCTCATTCATAGCTGCTTGTTTTGTAGGTGTGCGTGGTATTGGGCGTGGCAAGTGCTGCTTTCGTTTCAACGAGACTCCACTGCCTAAGGAAAAAGTGGTCAGCTACATCAGGACCAACCAGCGCTGCACCAACTCGGCTGTCCTGTAAGGAGGAGGAAGAATAACATAAAAATCCTCATCACTGCACCCACACGTGTGACAGCACTGAACCTGACTTTGTGTGTGTGTGTGTGTTCAGGTTCAAGACCGTGGCAGGTCGTCAGCTGTGTGCCAAACCGTCCAACCCCTGGGTGCGAGAGCTCATCGACTATCTGGACACCAAAGCCATCCCGGGCCAGGCGTCCAACCTGTAACCATAGCAACATCAAACCCAGAGCAAGGGTCACCCATGATGACAATGAAAATGTGTTTTGATGCTACAACTATTCCTTTTAAACTAAGTTGTGTTTTGTATGCTAGTACGTTGACCATCTGATCTGGGGTAATAATCATGTCTCAGCTCTATGCAAACTATAAATCTAAGATAACATTTACATATATAGCATACATCATATGCTATGTTAAAAAAATACTTTACTTAAATGTATACATATTATTTTTACATTGACATTTAATTCATATTTTTAATATTTGGTGAAGTGACTTAATTTATTGGAACAATACTATATGATAGAAGCTATATGGTATGTTGTGGGTTTTTTTTGTTTTTATCAACACACTCAAAGTCTGACCATCTACACTGTGACCTCCTGTTATGTTGTTCTCTGAACTTACAGCAACTACCTGCTGTAAATCCCAGTTCCACATGGTGTCACCACTAGACTATAAGCTATGGGGTTCACCACTGTTTCTACACTGAGCCATTGCGTTTTCTATGTGAACTGAATTGTTTTCTTGTTACTTGCACTCGAGAAACCCAATGTGTCAAAAAGGTAATTTATTTCTTTAAGTTCCTACTGCAAAATTTGATTCTATTGTATTAAAGCAAGACAAAGTGACAGCATGTTTTGATGTGTTGCTTTTACCAGAGGTCAAGAGTTACTAAGAGTTGCCAGCAGTTAATTGTCAGTTTAACAGACATCAACACTCAGTTGGGTATTTTCAGTCTTGTGTAAAGTATCTAAAAGGGAAACTTTAAAGAGTAAAAAGTGCAAGAATCTTACCAGAAAAAAAGTCACTTTTCATGATATTACTTAAGTAAAAGTCTTAACGGATATGATTTGCTGAACTTAAGTATCAGAAGTAATTTTCTGATATAAAATGTATTTAAGCTTTAGAAGTAAAAGTAAAAGTAAGGCTTTAGGATTGAGCAATGGTAGTTCAGTGGTAGGGTGAGTTATTGTTCAATTAGAAGGTTGTGTGTTGAATCCCTGGTCCTGCTAGTCTATGACAGTCTATGTGTCCTTGAGCAAGACACTTAACCCCATGTTGAAGCGTGTGAATGGCAAAACTGTAGTGTAAAGCAGCTCATCAAGACTAGAAAATCTTTATATAAATACAGACAATTACCAACTCATAAACGTTGCTAGAAATACAAAGAACAAAGTAAAGTATAGATAGTAGAATTCAAGACTAGGTTCTTTTCATAGATAGATAGACAGACAGACAGACAGACAGACAGACAGACAGATAGATAGATAGATAGATAGATAGATAGATAGATCGTTATATTTCTGAAAGGGGGCTATATGCTCTTATATTGAAATACAGTACACTTAACATCCGGTCATATGTCTCATCCGACAACTTGACGCAGCTGTAGAGCAAATGGACCCGCCTTCCCATTGGTCACAGGCGAATGTGATCGCTCTCTTCTTGTGCGTGTGAGGCGTTCAGGTGCTGCAGGCAAAAAAAAAATTGCTGCCTTCAAACTAAATAGACATGAGCCCTATTTTGGTTGAATTTTGTTAAATTGTTGCTTAAGCATTTTTTTGGTTGAACGATTTTGTGTATCTTTTCTTATATGAATTTTACGGTTATATTTTATCGGATGGAGGAAAAGAATAAACTGCCAATCACAACAAAAATAAAATAAATTAATCTAAATAATTGCACAGCCTTGGCACATGCTTTTTGTACAGAAAGAGTGACATCTAGATAAAGAACAAACACAAATCCTCCTACCTAAAATTCAAAAGAGCTGAATAATTTTGGTTGTTCAAGTATCTGCTTCTCAATACAAAATACCTTCGTCTTGTTTTGAAACTCACGACCGGATGCGTAATTGTAAACATTAGCTGTTCTCTCCGCAAAGAGAAAACAGTTGGAGCATTTTTCGTCACTGACTGTGCTACATCTGGTCGTAGTATCTCGAGCGGTCTCATGTAATGAAACCTCATTCATTCATTTTCCGGCACATTTAGCTTCTCTTTGTTCGCAAACTCGGCGCGGTGTTTGAGGCGCAGAGCTCCGCCATTCTTTCGGACGTCGGTTAGTGTATGCCTCGGTGACTGTCGGTTGCAGGCTGGGCGGTGACAGCACACTACAATGATCGAGCGACCAGAAACTGCGGTTCCTAGCATCGCTGTAAGTCCTATTCCGTTTGTATCTTAATCTCATTATCAATAATCAATTGCTAACACTGCAAATGTTGTTTTAATCAAGATATCAGTTGAATTCCGCTCTGTGACCGGACCTGTGTGTTTCAGTCACTGCTAGTACTGGCCTTTCATGCATGGAGAAATCTACACGCCAAGCTCCATTAGCAATCTGCTCGTTTTAGTAGAGTATGTGTGTTTACAGAGACTTATACGGCACTGAAACACCAACGAAACACTTCTGACAAATCTGTGTCGCCTTTTATTGAGTTCGGCATAGTTTAATTGTATATAACAATCAGAAGTAAAGTAAATACCATCGTTTAAAAAATGCAACACACCTCCTACCTACTGTGTCTCGCCTGGTTCTGATGAAGCAAGTTTGTGGGCGGCGAAACCATAACAGTTTGATAAGCATTCCTGTTTTAGTGGAGTATGTGGATGCTGTTTGGTTAATGTAAAATGTATTATTATAATTCATTATGTAATATTTTCTTATTCTTTATGACTGGCTTGAGGGGGTCCTTGAATGTTACACAGATCAGCAATTCTCAGGCTTGGTCTGTGCCCAATTATATCTCCACTGAGAAGGAGATGTGACTGTATGTTGTTTTTCTGTGTTTTCACTATGACTTAGACAGTGCTGTTAGTTAAAGAATGGAATAAAATCCAATTTAACAGTTCCAGCCAGCTGAATGTGTCCTTAAGTATTAGGGCCCCGATGAGATTTGCTCTTCTGCGCCTCTTCTTCTAAAAGGATTCTCTCAATTCAATCAGAAGCAGCTATTAAAAGAATTCAATGTTCTAAACATTGCACGGTGGACTACATGTTATATATGACAGTAGTGGCTGAACTGTATATTATTAGACAGTTCCAAAGCCTCTTCTTTAATCCATATAGCAGGTCCTTGAAATTGCTTTGGTTGATGTATATAGATTGGTGTGACTGTCCACACAGCTGAACTTCTTTATTTGTTGATATACTGACAAAGTTATTTGGTTGTTTGGTCCATGAAATGCCAGAAAATTGTGTTTCTGAACCCCTTGCATAGCACAGGTGGACGCACTTCAGTCAATAAACGGATTCCCAAATAGGACCTGCTTACTGGGACAAGGACAGTAGTCCAATTGAATGGCTTTGTTGATCCACAACTGATTGTCTTGACTTAACATTGAGGGTTTGGTGCCCACACTAAGACAAAGTGAAAGCAGAGGGAATACAACATTTTAGCTGCTAAAAAAGCTAAAGTAAAAACACTGCCTTTTAACAGTCTCTGTCCTCAGTGTGAAGTGATGCAATAGCTATTACATAACTAATATTAAATAATGAATAATGCCAGTTTGGAAATGTCTAATGAAAACCATGAGTGACTCCCGTCATCGGTTGCTCTTGGTTGACTTATTCGTACGGATGATGTCAGTGAACCAGGCAGCTACTATCACCACTGGGTGGACTGGGGGGAGGGGTTAACATGAATGGTATGGTTTCACTAACCAGCCTTCCATTCTCTCATCCCCCATTACTTAATTCTTTTAAATCCTGTGTCTGTTTTCTTTTCCTTTTCCACAAGTCAATTCCTTGTGATAAATAATCATACTGATAGCAAACCTTACAGGAATACTTTGCTCTACTATAAAGTGGAAATGTGAGGATAAGTTCATGTAATCAAGACTTCATGTATGTTGAAACACACACAGAAACACACACCTTCATATGTACATACCATTTTTGTAGCTACATTACCTGTGCTACCTTAAGTGCACTTTAAAAGGAAATTGATGGACCATCTGCAGTGGCACATTATGTAATGACACACACACACACACAGAAGTTGTATGTGGGCGTAGTGAAACATGGAAATGGTGGAAAATGCTTCAGGCTTGTTGGCAGTAGTTCCATGTGCAGTCGGGCAGCATGCATCACAGGGTATTGATGAGGGCAATAGATTGTTTCCTTTTTCAATTCCTGGATGTGTGTGTGCACAGTACCCCATGCTTTGGTGATGCAGATGGGTAACCTACAGTTTTCTGAATGTCACACTCAACAGCAGGAAATGTAGAATGTGGAAGTCATGTTCACTGACAGTTTTTCATTGATGTACAGCATCATCAACACCGCCCTGTCATCTTGAAATGATGCTTTACTGTTCTCCAACAATAATATTGAGTTATTTATTGGTGGTAATATATGTTGTGAGGATTCTTGCACTGATGTGCTGCATGAACCTGCATGACACGGACTAATAGTAACTTTTATCGCGCTTTCCCACTATACAGTTCTAGCACGTCACAGCTCGTCTCGACTCTACTTGTTTATTTTTTTGCTTTTCCATTAGGAATAGTACCTGGTGCTTTTTTATTTTTGGCTGATACTAAAATGTGATGTCTACAGTTTGCTGGCCACTGATCGGTCGGAGAGTGTCGTCACTGGAAGAGTCATGAGCCCAACATCCAACACAGAATCAGTTAAAAAGACTTAAACATGCCAAAAAAAAACAAAACGGGCCAACGTTTAGCAAGAAAACTTCTAAAATCGAAAAGCAGTTTAGTGTTTTTAATGACAGCACTGCTGAAAGCTGGCAATCGTGAGCAGAATCACAACCCCCTTCCAGTATATTTCAGTCCAGTGACTGTGTCAGATGAACTGTTTTGCTTGTCACTTGTTTAATGTGTTCATGTCGTGTTTAAAACAACATCATGGCAGTTTCATGCAGCCGTGCTATGACGACCCCGCCTTTGTTGAGGAGGTACTATAGTTATGGAAAAAGATGTGCCTGGTACCCAAACCATGTAAAGTCGAGCTAAGTAATGCTAAAACTGTATAGTGGAAAAGCACCATAAGTGTCACATCACAAAGTATCGTGGCACTACAGGGATTCCCCAACTCAACCAGATGGAAGCTAATATACTTGTTAGTTTGGGACACAGGCAAAAATCACATAATCATGTGAGAATTTCCAGTGTGAGTCATTATTGTAACTGTCAAAATAATGACATAACATGATTTTTTCTTTTTCTTACTTTGAATTTGCCTTCATTTCAGCTGAAGGTAGATTTAAGCTCTGTTCCATGAGCTTTGCAGTTTTCCATTTAACCATGCATAACAGAGTCTGAGAGGCCAGCTTTCAATTGTGTTTGCCTCATGTAGCGTGCAGGATGGTTGACAGTGACTCAGGGGCTCAGAGGTTATCTGACAGCAGAGTGGGATACTCCTCACATTATACTCCCTGTTTGGGATGAAGACATTTGGGACCAAACACTCTCCAGCCACATTTGTCACATGTGGACAGCAAACTCTGGAGAATGTCTGAACTAAATTCCCTGGACATTGTCCAGACTCAAAAGGGCTTTAATTTTATATTTCACCTAGCGATTGATTTTAATTTGTTGGATTATATTATTTGTCCGTCTTAGTTTACGCGTTTGACAGACTCTGGGCAGTGTTAACTCTTCCCTCCTTTCTACACTCCTTAGCGGAACCCTGTTATTTCTCTGTGGGAGTCTGCCATCCCTCTTCCCCTAAAATCAGTCCCTTTTCCCCTCTTGTATTTATCCCAGCTGTGTTTTGCTTCAAAGGGGCTCTGTCGCTGCAGGACACAGAAATGCTAATTGCAGGTTCACTAAAAACAAGAGTTTCATCACTTTTTGTGTACATAATGACTGTGTGTGTGTGTCTGAGTGTGTGCCTACAGTTTTTCTTCTGCGGAGTATTTGTACATTCACACACAAAAACAAAAGCACTGTGTGTGTTTATATATGCTAAAGATGAATATTTTTAGTCAGTTTAAGAGTGTATTTTCATGCTTTGTGAATTAACTGACACTGTGTCTCTGTGTGTGTTTTCCTTCAGCAGCGGAACCTGGAGGGCTATGTGGGCTTTGCCAATCTCCCCAACCAGGTGTACCGGAAGTCAGTCAAAAGAGGCTTCGAGTTTACGTTAATGGTTGTAGGTAAGTTGGCATAATCTAGTCGGAGCGTATGACTGTGAGGGTGTGTGTGTGTGTCTGTCTCAGTGTGTCATCAGCACAGGTTGAGAGGCGGTATGAAAACATGTGGCATCAGCTACTCGGGATGATGAGCTGACAAAAAAGCCATTTCTGCAGACTGGTGTGTTACTCTGTGAGAGTGGCTTTTTTTGTGCAGTATGTGCAGTGTTAGGGCTGTCACTTTTTCCAAAAATCAAGTTGTAACTAATTCATAATGACCCATAATTTGATTAAATAAATTCAAATACTCCTGCTCCCCTAATTTGCTCACCACAACCGTCTCTGTTTTACCAACTGTTATGTCATTAACAGGGCTGCTAGCTTTTAAGTATTAATTACATATGGCACTCTGTAAAGTAGGATGGAACAAACACTCCCTGAACAGGAAATCAGTGACAGCAGGAGAAAGCTTTACCAGCTTTTAACTAAAATGAAATAATGTTAAAACATAGAACTGATAGTCAAGACAAAAAGCCCTGATATTATTTACCAGAAACACAAGTATTTCAACCTGATCAGGATTGAATGTGGCTCTCTTGTATCTCCAAGATGCTACTGCTGCTGCTGACACTTTTGGATGAAATGGTAGGAAACCTCACATGTGCCCTCTACTATGAGATGGCAGTCTGCCTTTCGAGCACGTAATTACAGCTCAAACATGAACTTTGCATCCCATGTTCGAAATAATATCAAATTTCAAATAAAAAGTGACAGCCCTATGCAGGGTGTTCAGTGACTAAGAAGTTCCCGCAGTTTCCCAAGGGGAGTTTGCTGTGTGTAGCTACAGGATGCACAGTGACATTTGTGTGTTTTGGAGGATTCGGTTGTTGGTGGAAGTATGAATGAGATGGGATACGGAGAGACGCCAACAACAGTACAGACAGAGGGGGGAAGTGGACAGAGGAGTGGAGGAACCATGAGTTTGGCAGTCTGCATGGACGGATACACACGCATGCACACATATATTTAGACGTTAGAGCAGCACTGTAATGACATCTGTGTGAAAGGGGCCCGATATGGATTGTGTAGAAAGTCCAGTGGAGCTGTTGAGTCCACAAAAAGTTGTATTGGCTTATGTGTAGACTTAAGCCTGATTTATACTCTGTTGCACTACCTGTCTAAAAAGTGATTTTCAACACAAAGTTAATACGTAACTGCTCCTAAAAAATTGTTGTTTCACATTGATCGTGTTGCAGTTTCAGAGCTGTTTCCCTTTTCTTTCCATATTTACGCAAATTTTAAATATTTTCCATATTTTCCATATTTCCTTTACAGAAGAAATCAAATGAGCATATTTTCAAAAGCATGAGCACTCAATATTGTGGTTATTGCAATACAGTGTCGTTTGGCATCGCAAAATAGTTCCATTCACGATCACTGCAACAATGATGATGGAGGAGAAAAGCAAAAGCAGCTGGCTGACCTCTGCAAAAAGAGAGATCAGACCCAGTGAGAATACTTCCCAAACAAATGGACGTGACTGGGTATTTTTAAGAGGAAGCCAACTATTCATGTTCATGTTCTCTTATGTTGGTGCACCGTGTTTCTGTATCCTAAACACCAGAAGCTTGAGAAGCAAAATAAGGCGGATCATTTGTACAAGGGATCACTCAATATCCCTTTTTAATGTCTGATATGGATACGGATATCACAACTGGATGTCAATATTCTCCACCTCATCTGTGTAACAAGTGTGTAATATATAGGATTTTTGGATTGGATTTAGATTTTACATCTCCTCATGTGGTGACCTCAGTCACTTAAGTAAAAGGACATAAACATTAACACAAAGAAGTGTCCAGCCTTTATACCCTGGGCCTGCGGTTTAAGCTTCCTGTTTAGTAAACAGCCACTGTGGACGAGTAGCAGGAGGGAGACAAAGACAGCAGAGTGATGGCTTTGGAAAGCTCTGAGAGAACCACAATCAACTAGATCCTTGTTCAAGCCTGCACACACACATGGGCCCCTCTGTCCATCGCCCCAGTTTTCTTGGCTTTCAGATCACATACCCCAGCTGATCCACATTTCACACATAACAATGAGGGAGAGTGAGCAAGTGTGCTCACGACTTAACACAGAGTACATTTACAGATGAGGAGAATGACATTTCTTTCAACTAGATTGTTTCTAAAGACTTACCAAACAAATATTGGTATTAATTTAATCACATGTACTTGAGCTTCCTCATGCAGTTCAAAGACTTGTAGAGTTGGGTTCATTCAAGATGTTTGAATGAATGATTGCTGTGATTGTGGTTACATTTTCCCTTTATATACAAACCTGTTGCCAGAGTAGTCACAGTGATGTCACTGAGACTGCACTGTGTACCTGTAAAAGAGCTTGTCAGAGCTAGTGATGTACCAGCACTACTGGTATTTTTTTCACATTCCCCCCTATTATTTCTTCCTCCTCTCTGTCAATCTTTTGTCTTTTCCCCTCTCAGTCTGCCTCACTCTGAGGGGGGGAAAAAGCTGCTTCCTGATCCTCGATCCAGCTGGCAGATTGAATAGAAACTCCTGGAAAGATTAGCAAGATCCAGAGCCAGCGGAGCAGAGAGTTGAACAGAGTCCGAACAGAGTTGAGAGTCAGATCAGACCCTGGAGGGAGCTGGGAAGAGACGGGAAGCGATGTCTGCTTCATGCTGCTTCTGATGTGTTACAAGGCAATCACTGCCTCTGTTTTCATACAGCAACACAGGAGGAGAAGTTTGCAAGCTGAGCTGAGTTGCATGTGAGACACTGCCCACATTACCCACAGAGAGGATTCAGTTCTAGTCTGGATATGTGTGATTTGACTAAAAGTTTGGTCAGAATATGTTCAACACTTTGTTTTAACTGGCAGTGACCTGAGTGGCCAGAATTATTATGGTTTCGTTCTTTATGATCAGAGAGTTCATGGTTTGGATCGAAATGCCAATATTTTTCACTGAAAATGTAAAAACCTTTCTGCACCTGCATCTGCAACTTTCTTTCACAGTTTGTATTACAATCATTTGATTATTGTTTTTGTTGAAGATCCATTTATTTATTGTAGCTCAAAGTTGTCTTTTCTTGGCAAGCATACAATCCAAGAAACACTAATACTTTACGAAAGTGTGGAACCATCTGGAGCGGTTGTTTCTCTCTCGTGGTCACCTGATATGGGCTTTTACAAGATGTTTGAGATAGAATTGGCATTAATTGTCGCAAGCAGAATCTAGTTGAGTGTTTAAAGGGAGGCCTTTATTCACTTGGGAATGCCTGTGAAAGAAGCAGCCAGTGATGTGCTAGTAGTCAGTCTCTGCCTGTGAAACTAAATGTTTGCCTGTATGTCCTGCTCTCTATACTGTCTGTCCTGTTGTTGCACTCCACAAAGCTTGTTAGCTCTCTCTCTCTCTCTCTCTCTCTCTCTCTCTCTCTCTCCCTCGCTCTCTCTCTTTGTGTGTGTCCAGATAAGACAGTCTGACAGGCTTAGGATTGACCATCTTGCCTACTGACCTTGCAGAAGGGAGTGAGTGAAGAAAGGCTTTGGTCTAGGTAATCCGCTGGTTTACCCACATGCTTTAATACACATCACACACATTCACTGTTTCAAGGGGTTGACCTGTCAGTGTGAGACTGGTGTAACTTGTGGAAGAACAATTTCGAGAACATATCTATTTGCAAATTTTCGAGGCCCACGACGACCGAAAAGCGTCACTCCCTTGACGTCTTGTTGAGACAAACAACCACAAACCGAGCAGGAAAAAAGAGCTGCTGGATGTGTCTTGTGTCATGCTCGATGTTGTTATTTGCGCACCAGTTCAGTGTCATGATACGTATCTCGCTAACGCGGAGCCTGACTGAGAGCTTTACCACTCCAAACTGTACCGCACTGTACCAAACCAAACCGTACCGTGTGATTTCCATTTTAAAAACGATTACTTTGCCAGCCCTCAGGTTTCTCTTTCCCATCTCACACTCTTGTCATAAAGGCATTCTCCCAGCTGCTGTGACAGTTTCACTGTTTAGATCGGCAATAAAGAAGAGATGAAAGTGTGGTTAAAAAGAAAAGAAACAGCCACAGTCGGAGCTTACTGGCATGCTGAGATTGGTGGCTGACTGTAATTCCTCCTTTTAGAATTTCACTTCCCTCAAACAACACATGCCCATTCTCAGCTCTCTTTATACTGGTGTTTGTCACGGTAGATCAGATGGTTAGAGGTCAAGGACAGCAGCAGTGCATTATTTTAGAAAGGGCAGTTTTGTTTTCTAAATCACCAGCTCTTCCCTAAAGCAGTTTCCAGACATGAATCTACTCACACAACAGCAAAGTCTTCAAAAATAATTATGTAAAATATTACACCAGATGGATGCAGTCTTTAAAAACCATAAACGGGTGCTGTCAGTAAATGTGTGACTTGTGATGCAGAGATTTTAACATCTTAAATCATGTAAAACTGGAAGAGTAAATACATCCTAGACATACTGAGGGCAGATTCAGATTCATTAAATCTGCCAAACCTCTTCTGGAGGTGGTCAGTGACACATTGTGACCACACTGACCACAAGTGCACTAAGGATGAGTTGTCAATCCCCATTCAACAACTAAGTGGATGTGAACAACAATTGCATGCAACTGTTTCACAATAGCGTCACGTGTTTGCCACCAAATAGGGATCAGGAATCTCCTCAGTCCTCACATTATTCATGGGGCTTCTGTCTTCTAGTACCTGATTAACCCAAGTGACAAACTATTGTGCCATTAACCTGTTGTTTGATAAGTCAGCATTTTCACTGTTATGACTAACACCTGTGCTTTTCCTGTTTGGACAGGTCAAAGTGTCTGTTGTAAAAAAAAAAAAAAAAAAGCTTAATCACATCACAAACAAGAATGACAAGCATGAACAACAGATAGTGCAACTCTTATCTCTTTTAATGGCCTGACATCGGATCTGAGCATCTGGACTATTTATTAACTGAAACCAAACCTTTTTGTTTTATGTTGTGACCGTGACTCAAATACCATATTAAAAAAATGCCCTGCAAATCACCATGGTGCTTTGAGTGAGCAAAAGGCTGGGATTAATGGGTCCTATTTATGCTTCTCACATTAAAGCAAACTGTGACCTCAAAATGACGGCTTCTAGATTATTTTGATGTACACTGATTTATAAGATGGAACTCCCACAAGAAGTATTGTGGTTTGACTTCCAGATATTCAACAAGCAAATGTTAAAAATGGCAAGAATTCTGGCATGTCTACTGTAGATACAGCATTCTGGTTGGGCAAGCCATAGCTTATTATGATGATTGTCACATTTAGTAAGACTGCACAGTCAGAATTCTGGCTGCTTGAAACCCATTTTTCTTTAGGACTATAATTTACAGTATCCATAACTGAAATTATGAACTTGAGCCTGACGTGAATGTGGACATCGGTTCATACTGTATTTCTCCATTTTCCTTGGGAAAGCCTCAGGAATTCCCAGGAGATGCTGGAGGTAGCGATGGAGAAGGATGAATGGGTGACCTAGAAAAAGAGAGCAATGTATAAATGGGCTGTTATACTCTGTTACATTCCACAGGTGTAGCTTTTATTGTGTGCAAACCCTGTAGAATGCATTATGGGTTATACACAGCTGTGATTTGTGGCCATAAAATACTCGAGTGGCTAGCTGTTGTTTCCGGGTGTGTACACGGTCTCAGCTGTTGGATTTTAGGAGCATCCAAGAACGATGAGTTGGTCCTTCTGTAGTGTTCCTGAATATTCTTGGGGACATTAAAGTCAACCAGGTTCATAAGCTTGAACGAGTTTAGCATCATGACTTAATTTTAAACTGAGTCAGCAACATACTGTGGATTCTTAGACTGTGCCATTAACCTGTACTTAGACTTGTATTGTAAGGCTCTGCTATGTTTCTTCAGACCTTTTAAATGGACACATTAGACACAAGTTCCAGGGTGGTGCATGTTACCTGAAGGTCACCTATCATGGGGGAGAGGTGAGATGAGGGTATTAAATTAGTTACAATGATCTGCAACCTCACAGCTAGATCCCAATAAAACCTTCACACAAACTTAGTCACCATGAGTTGACAGCTCCTTGTTTACAAACCAATTTCAAAAACAGTCCTCACTGCCTCTGGGCACAACAGGCTACTCTGTGTGTACATATATGTAAAGATCAGAGTCTTGCATGCTTGGTCAGACCGTAGATGGAAGGTCTTTTTATCCTTTACCAGTTTTTATCCTTGCTCTGCTCCCATTTTTTTGCATGTCTATTTAAAGACACACATGTCTGCCGTGACCCAGCACGTGCTGTTTCTTTTATTTGCAACGGAACAGTCACTCTCTAATTTTAAATAAAAAGCCTGAGGGAAGTGGGTGGTGTCGATGCAAGGCTCCTGTGGCTAGCGTGTGACCACCGTAGTTGGACTGGGTGCTGACACAGTTAATACTGGGTTCAGCCTCTTTTTCTAGACCCTGCTGGACATGCAAATCCTTATCTCCCCCAAAACACTGACCTTTGCCCCCTGTTTAAGCCAATTCCATTTAGTCTCAACAATAGCGAGTTATCTTTTCCAGCAGTCTGTTGTTCAGTAAACACAACTTCACATCTCACATCCTCTCACAACCTCACATCCACCATCTGTCTGCGACTCTCCACTGTTCTCTCACTTTTGCCTGTATGTTTCCCAGATGTGTCATTTCACACTGTGCGGTTCAGGCCTCACACATCTGTTAGATGTGTGTGTGGGTGTTTGTGTTGGGTGCTAGTAGGTAGGAAGTTGGGGTAGGTGGGGGGGGGGTGGGCAGCTGCTGCCTCAGGGCTAAGAGGGAGGAATGTGAGGAATCTCATGGGAAACCCACTTTGACCATTTGTATGTTTGTTCTTCTGGCTCATGGTCCAGTTTATTATGTCTCTTACAACATAATCACCATTTAAGATCCAAGGTCATATACTGTATATCATCAACAATCATTCGGCATCACTGAGCATATCAGGCTCTAGGAACACCGGTGTTACTTTGTGAAAAAATGTTCTTCCCATTAGTAAAAGGAACTCAACCAATGTTTCCCATTCAGACTGTGGCAATGTGTCATATTCTAATTTGTTCCACCACAGT
Organism: Solea senegalensis; assembly: GCF_019176455.1. Taxonomy (NCBI): domain Eukaryota; kingdom Metazoa; phylum Chordata; class Actinopteri; order Pleuronectiformes; family Soleidae; genus Solea; species Solea senegalensis. The sequence goes on along the minus strand of NC_058030.1, from coordinate 8,328,159 downwards.
TTTGTACTGAACCAAAACATTTTTACACTTACAATTACAGAAGTTCTTTAATTTAGCGTTGTACTTCATTGCCACACTGTACAGCTGTGTGCACTCACTCCCTCGCATATATGGAGTGCGTTATAATCAGAAAAGTTTTCTGATTCCGTGTCCACACGGAATGACAGACATTGTAAGTTTAGCTGTCGCTGTGCACATACCCATGAGTGGCATGAAATGCAGTTCTCTCTGGCCTCCTTGGCATTAAAATGCGGTTTCTGTGATCGGATTGCAGTTGGATAGCGCCTGACCACTTGTTATGCAATCTGCCAAACCACTTTGTGAAGGGGCTGGAGATGCACTGGGACCACATTGAACAGAGGATGGTGGCTCCGAGCTCATCTAATGTGCTGCTATATCAGATGAGGATTGAAAGCTGCCTCGTACCACACCACTGTACACCCCTCTCCTGTTTTTCATCAGAACTTGAATCAACTTGAAATAACAGTCAAAGAAAGAAAGCCAGCCATCTGACAACTTCATGGGACTAACACCAGAGCTGAATGTATTAGAGTAGCCAGCTGATTGATGGTAGTCATGCTGTCCAGATCATGCTGTCTGGCATTTTCCACTAGCCTATTAATCATCAGTTATGATGGTTTGGGTTGGTTGGAAAGTTTACAGCAGGTCACAGTGCTGTGGCCACTGTGCACTTTGTGCTCTAGGCACTCGTCTTCATTAAACCTAAACATCTCACAGAATCTGCTTTTTTTCTCTCCTCATCAAGTCACATGGCGTAAACTTGGCTACAAAAATAGTCACAGAATCCTGTGCTTATAAGGAAAAAACCAAAAGCATCTGTGAAAAGAATAAAATAAAAAAAAGTAGCAGTTTTATGAAATCACATGGAATAATTTGAATGAAGACTGATTTAAATTGGGAAAAGTAATGTTTTTTTTTTTTAAATATAGTCCTAGATAATGTAAGATAATCGTCAACATGATTAAAAAAGCTACAAACAGCAAAACAGACAGCAAGGACAAGCGAGGACAAACTGCAGTGTGGTTGGAGGGAGACTGACGCAAAGATGGAATCATAAAAACAAAAAGAAGGGGGGCAAAGAGCAGAGCTAGCAATCCAATTTCACTTGTCATGTGGAACCAATATTTAAGCTGAGCAAGGGGGGCTAATAGGGATAGACTTGGGTCCAAGAGGGTTCAAGCTTCTGCTGCAACTGACAAAAACGTCCATCACACTGGGCTGTAAAACCAGAAAACCAGGGCAGATGTAAAACCTTTACATCTGGGATTAAAATGCATTTTCTGTGATCAGATTGCGATTGGACCACTTCCAAGTACAGAACTGGTAATTGTTATCCGATCTGCGAAACCACTTCGGGAGCTGGTCGGAGATGCATTGTGACCACATTGAACAGAAGTGTAGCACTTCACATGTGGCTAACACATGACGCTGTAGTCTGCTGCTGAAAATCTTTGCAGAAGAAGAGGGGAGTTGACGTAAGGGGGAATGACAGCGATTGGATAGTAATAGGATCTTGATGTGGACAGTGGTGACGCATGTTAATATCTGGTGTAAATGCATGTGGTGAAGCACTAGCCAATCGCTATCTGATTACAGAAAACACATTCTAATGGCAAGTGTAAAGGGGGCCACTGTGGACCTGTCTCTCAGGCTGTGATTTTCAACAGCTGCTTTAAATTGGACAAACGGATTAGTTCAGTTGTCAAAAAAAAAGGTTGTTTTTTTTCACCTACGACTCTTGGCAAAGGTAGAATCCTACCTCCCCCCCAAACACTTTGAGAAAGTTGTTCATGTTTTTAATATGTCAAGACTACTGTAATTTTATGTATATGGGTGTAGACCATTCATCTCTCTGTCATCTACAATTAGTGCAAAATGCAGCAGCTTGTATTCTGACTGAAAAAAGAAAGTTTGACCACATAACACCAGTTTTGTCCTCCCTCTACTTGGCTTCCTGTCTGTTTCTGGATTGATTTTAAGGTTTCATTGCTTGTTTTTAAGGGTTTTTTTAATGGGCTGGCCCCATCTTATTTATGTGATGTGGTACATCTCCAGACTCCTGCCAGAGTAACGAGATCTTCCAACCAGTTGATCCTGGATGTTCCCAAATCAAGGTGCAAATCTAGAGGTGACTGAGCCTTCTCAGTGGCTGCCCCCAGTTTATGGAATAGTTTGCCCTTTCCTGTAAGAGCAGTTTAGACCATAGAAATTGCTAAGTCTCTACTGAAAACACACCTCCTCTCTTTGGTGTTCAATTTAGGATTAGCTGGACAACCTGCCTTTTTCTATTACACTGCTTCTAGCTTGTTTATTATATTATATATTTCAATATTTATTTACTTTCTGAATTATTTTAGCCATGTATTTCTTGTAGCTCTACTTGTCATTTGTGGTTGTTTTGATGTGCTAAATGAATAAAGTTGACCCTCATATTGACATTAGAATGTCAATTGATGATGTTGACTTTGAGTGGCATGGAGACATTGCCCTACAATGCCTCATTGTCATGTTTGTGCTAAAGATTATAGTGTTTGTGAAGCCTGTGTGTTGTTTGCTCAGGATCTACTGAAGTGTTTGGTCACTTTGCTTAAGTGAGCTCTCTTCATTGTTTGATCAGTACGATCTGTGGCTGATCAGTATTACATCTGCACCACAGAGGTGACTGGACAAGCCTTGTTCAGACAGAGCATGTGGGGTGGGGGGGGTGCAGTGTATGGTTACATATACAGTGTACAGTATATACAGGTTCAATAATGTGGTTAGTGTTTACATGGAACAGCTTTAGAAATCAGTCTAACCCTCAGGATAAAACCTTTTGTTGATGTGGCATACATATTGTCTTACCTACAATGGGTGGTGGAAAATTAAAATCAGTTCCACCACGGTAAAACTAATGTAATGTAACACAACAGCCCAATGTGTTGAAACTATTTAAAGGCCTCTCTACTCTTTCCATGTACTGAGTCCACAATGACTGTTTCTCTACATGTCCATGGTTCTATTTATCAGCCTGGTGTGTCATACATGTGAACCTGATGCTACATTCTAGTCCATTGCTATGTCCTAGCAAGGGAATTCCATCCACGTGGTCACAGTGTATCGGGTCAGTGCATGTTGATACAGAGTAGAGCTGAATCGATGAATCGATTACTAAATTAATCTATAACTATTTTGATAATCGAAGAATCAGTTTGAAGCTTTTTTTCATGATTAAAGCAAGATTTCCGATTGTTTAAGCTTCTTAAATGTGAATATTTTCTTCATTTCTTTGCTCTGGATAACAAAGAAATCATTAAAAGTGAATCATTTTGGTTTGTGGACAAAACAAGACTTCAGTGAACTTGCAGACAATCCAAAACAGCTTTTTCATTCAATTTATAATTCTCAAAGCGGAAAGGGCCCAAATGGCAAGGACCCTTAAACAAGCTTTCCACTTGCCAGTGTTAAATAGATATTTGATCAGCTAAGGTTGTGTGGCCTCAGCAGCAGCCTACATGTGAGTGAGCTCATTGTTTGATTAGCTTTACTTAGTTTACTGCTGTTTGTTTTGTCACGTTAGTATCAGTAGTAACACGTACCCACCAAACGGCTATGTCTACCATAGCTTGTCACATACACACGCACACACTCAAACATAGCCCCTCCCCTCCACATTTAGTTAACATTCCTTTCTTTTCATTTACTCAGGTTTTCATACATTTGTGCTATTTCACTATGGAATATTGTGAGTGTGTACGGTATATGTACATGTGTATGTCATGCTTGTGTGTGAGTATGCACAGGTTCCCGAACCCACTCTAATAAGCAGCATTTGTGTTTTTGTTCTTTTTATCTTTTTTGGTGGTGCAATGGTTACCCCTGGGGATGATTTTTGTGTCCAGGCTTGAGACAGGTGAAACACTGTAGTCACATGGCCTCTTAGGGGCCCCTCGCTAACCTTGGAGACTGAAGGAGATGCAGAGAGAAAGTGTGTTTCGAACACACAGAGGGACAGAATATCATTCATCCATGACTTGACACACACTGGGGACAGACTGAGCATTTAAGAAGAGGTGAATTCCACCAGGACACAACAACCTTTGTGTCCTGAAAATGAAATAAAAGAAACTGAAATTGTGTTACAAGGAAAATAACACATTTGACTGATCCTTAATTTAATCTTGTAGCCTTTCAAAGACTTGCAGCAAATGTGCTACTTCACACTTACAGTACAAGACACAACAAACACACGTTAAGGAGACCCAGATATGGCACATCAGAGTTTGTCAGTGCTTGGATAGCTGGAAAATCACTCATCAATCTTGAATTGCTAGAGAAACATCTGATGATCATTTTGAAATGGAAACTATCCCGCTCTCTGCTGTACGGTTAGAGAAAACTTGGTGCCAAATATATTAATGTGCAACCACAGTGTATTTGTCTAATCTGAGCAAAAATGCCAGATGTGTTCTCATTCCATCTTCCTAAGTGTCCTACAGTATTAGACTGGGGGTTGGCCAAAAATGTGTGGACATTTTGGATTACTTGAACCTTCCATTGGCTTCCAAAAAAAAAAAAAACATAGACTAGATAGTAATCCACTGCAACAGAAATGGACAGATCATTGTAATACAGAGTGCAATTACAGTTATGTATGTTTCAGTTAATCAGGGGAAGCAGAACAAACTCAGAAGATGACTGGCTGATTGGTGTTAGTTATTTTGTTCTCTTTAGTTTTAAAGAGATGGTTCAGTGTGTTTTTGCCTGTTTTACTCTTTGTCCCCTGTGTCCCTGCAACTCACTGGAAAATGCTGATGCTTGGCGTTTAGAAGTTGTAGCACAGAGGTCTTTCTAGGACAGACAGCCCTCCTTTCTTCCCTCCATCCAAACTCTCCTCCAACGTGTTTTTCAGACACGAGCCAATGGCTCCGCCGCTATTAATCACAGCATTGTTTGTGTGTGAGAGGGTATGCAATGTTTATGGTTGGAGTGGATGTGTTCTTTGTCGAGTAAATGTTAACTGTGTGTGTGCAAGTGGCTGTGGAGCAGGGAATGGAAAGTTGGCACTGTGGGGAGAGAAACAAGAAGATTTATAATATATAATAAGGGAAGTGTTTAGCAACATGGGTGGAGAGATGGTGGATGAATGGGGATGGTGAGCGGGAGGTGGAGAGAAAATATTTGAGTCCTTCTATCTGAAAGCTTTTTTTTTTTCTGGCAGAAGAGCCCCTGGCCGTTTCCCTCTCAAAAAATTAATCAATTGGGGTTTTCCCTGTGTCAGCTCTGTCCCTTGCCTCCAAGTATGGTTTTTGTGCATGTACAGTATGTGTCTCGCCAGAAAATCCCACAATTGCCATTGTTAGTTTAATATAAAATATGAAAACAATTACAGGAGTCTTTACCAGATGACTTGAGTTGCACAATTCTGCAAGACTTAATTGTTCCTCAGAGACTGTAAGTATTTCATCTTCATAGAAAGGTTATTATAAAAACACTGGGGAAGATGATGTGTAAACCATCCTTTCTTGAACTGAGAGGGTACAGCCATGAGTTACAAAATACTGTACTTTCTCTACAGAGCTCCCCCTTGTGTCTGCCACTTTATCGTCACTGTCGCTAAACCTCACCCCAGATGTATCCTCCTCCCTCCCCCTTTCCTGGCCATGTGCATTTGTTTTCAATGGAGCCGGCGGACACAAGCCGTGGAGCTATGGCCATCCCGACGGAGCCATAAACAGCCACTCACTAAAAACAAACCAGCAACAGACATCGTTCATAAAAATGGCCGCCTTTCCAGCAATAGCAAAGATAGAGAAAGTGCAAATACATAGAGAACAAGTTTATCCAAAAGATGCATACAAGTGCAACAGCAAGAACACCATGTCAGTATTTGGTTTGCATGCTTCTGATGTGTACTCGTGTGTGGCCCCTCACTCGGTCACACACACTTGTTTCCTCTGACAACTGTTTTCTCTGCTTCTCAGCTCTGCCATGATGAACGTCTAAAATAGCGCTATTGCTGCCTTAGTCATATAGTCGGTGGTTAATGTGTGTGTGCATGTGTAGTTCTGGAAAGTAATTTGTGTTTCTTCTGAGACCCGGACTCCTACGTCAAAGGTCCTGATCTTGCAAGGCTGGTTTTCTGGTAAAAGATGGTAGAGGGAGTGGGGACAGCTGCCTAAACAAGCCATTTAACCGTCACAATGATTTGGTACCTTTTTAATTTAGGGTAAAAATACTGCGAAAACTGTGAAAGACTGACTGGTGGTTTGATGTTGCCTGTCACTCAAGCAACACATTTGTTTAACTACTATATGTTTGTAGTTGTTAAACACAGTGTCTGTGTCCTCAGGTGAGTCTGGACTTGGGAAATCAACCCTCATCAACTCTTTGTTCCTGACTGACCTGTACTCAAAGGACTACCCCGGGCCCTCTCTGCGCATCAAGAAGACTGTACAGGTGAGTGTTTTCAGTCTTCAGCTGAAGTGTGGCTTCAGTTGGCATCATAGCTAACACCAAATCACTTTTAACATCCACACAGAGCCTCCTTGATAGTAAATCTACCTATGCCATCTGGTCCTCCACTATCAAAATGTGTTTTGTTTTCTATTTGAATCCAAATGTGTGTTGACCTAATAGCTATGAAAGCGAGAGGAGGAAGAGAGAGGGATGAAGCTTCTCACATGATGAGAGATGGCAGAACCAAGAGGGAGACAGCTGGGCCACTGGGCTTGGTTGTGTCCTTTTATGGTCATGACAAATGTAGAAGGGCAACAAAGCTACAAGCGGAGCAGCAGAGGCGGAAGGGAGGAATGAGAAGCATTTAGTGAAAATGTGGAAGATCTGTGAATGAGATGGGGGTGGGGGGTAAAATATATTATAACTACAATGAGACAGGAGAGAAGGGATGAGTGCAAAAGAGGAAAGTGGGATTCAGGTAACATCGGAGGGACCAAACCTGTGAGTGTGGCGGAGTAATACTGAGTGGGAAAGAGAGAGAGAGAGAGAGAGAGAGAGATGTCTCATTGAGGGGTGATGAAGAAAAACAGGGAATTTGATGAGAGTCGCCACAGACCCCCGGGGGCCAGAGAGCGTCAATAGCAGGGCAAGAATGTTCCCATGACACGTAACCAAGATATACACTAAGAGTATGGACATGGATGAAGTCCTACTGCTACATGGACATGTTCCAATACTGATGCAAAAAGAGTTCACTTCTACATGTCAAAATACCCGGAGTGCGACTTGCAAGTACTGTTTTCAGAGCAGTGTAGCAGTAAAACACTCAAGTGCTGTTTTTAGATACCTTCTGCACAATTAGTGGGTCTTCAGGTATGGAAGATTGACAAGTGACCACACAGCAAGAGGGAAGTCTTCGTCAGTGTGCGATGTTTGATGACAAACCCTGGTGAAGTTCGCATAGTAGAGGCAAATCACATGACGTCACCGTATCGCTTGCCTCTCCACCTGACAGTCGTCGTTTTTCCAATCTAAATTTACTCTGGCAACAGTGAAAACGTCAAGAGCTTTTAGATCCAGACTCTTTTTGGTCTATCGCTCTCATCAAACCACATGAGCACAGCGTGAGCTCAGGCATGTAGAAGTTAGCATGTGTTAGTGTGTTTGCCATTGGTGCTGTGGTCTGAGGCCAAGGAGGAGAGATGGGGTCAGAGTATTTATATTTCAGAACAATCTCATGTTGTGTCGCGCACTCACATTCTCCCAGATCAGATTTCTTTTAAATGATGGTGTTGAGACTGACGACATTCTTGAGGTTTTCTCCCAATCTGTTTTCCTTCGCAGAAATGGTGGAAATAGCAGCGTTGGTTTGGAGATGGTTGACAGGTCATGCGCAAACACTTGCGGTACAAACGCACACTTTTAACATGCACTGGATACGCAATTAAGCTCAGATATGTCAAATTATAGCAGTGCTCGATATATATATTTATATATATATGTGTGTGTGTATATATATATATATATATACATATATATATATATATACACACACACACATATATGCTCAGCTGTAAAGTCAGACAGATTATGTGAAGGGTTGTGGAAGCTGAAGAATGTTTGTGTTAGAGCGAGAGGGCTGTAGTTTGAGTTAGAGGGGGGATCCTAAAATAACTGTGGCCTTGTGAAAGTATGCAGCCGAGAGAAGGAACAGCAGGCGAGCTGCAGGAAATGATGGATCTGTGACTGATTGTGAAGAGTGAGATTGATTTTGTCTACTTTTTCAAACTGGAGTCATAAGGCCATCAGTTATTTAAGATCCATCATTTTTAACAGTAATATGTTGGATCTTGAACTCAGTGCTGGGATTTATTAGTATCCTCCGTATCTTCACCCAAAATGCTTTGTCGGCCACACATCCCGCCTCCCTCCAGCCGTAATGCACCAATGCTACATTAATGCGTCTTCATATCCGATCGTTCAAACCACATTTGGACGCGGTATGAAGACACATGCTCACATTGTTTCCACGTGTGAACTCACATCTGTCCTAAGGACACGTTAAAGTCTGCCTCCTCAGCTGTTGACCTCTGACTCTTACCTGCTGCAGTTCTTTTTTTACATTTCTCCTAAAAGGGCCTATACGATATGTTTGTGGACACTGCCACAATATTTAACCCTAAACCTTTAACTCTGCCGTTATACAGGTTGGGGAGTGAGATTTTAGGGCCTTGTCTTCCATCTGAGGCAAAGTAGCACCAACCACGATGCTATCGTCTCTGCTGCACTTTGATTCTGACGCAGTTGTCCGTTTCTAATGTTATAAAGCACGAGCAGATTAGTTTGCTCTGCTAAAGAGCGTTCTCTTTCAACCAAGCAAATCTGATGAGGTGCAAACACAACAAGCTTTTAAAAGAGGGAATTGTAGATCACACTGACTGGTTAATCAACGTACCAATTACACTCATGATTAACCGGCATATAATTACTGACATTCAAGATCTCTAAATCCTCCTCCAGCAAATCTTTAGCACTACACACTAATACTGCAATAACTCTTCCCCACAGTGCATCAGATTGGCTTCTCTGAATCTCCCAGCAGGCTGTGTGGGTGCAGAGTGATGATATTTCACCAGTAGTGATGGGCGATATGGGCAGAACCATAATATCTTGATATTTTTAGTCCATTATCCTTAAAAAATGTATTTTAATTGTCTGAGTTATAACTCATTGTTGCTACATTTTTACATTTTATTAATGTGTGTGGAGTTTCAGTGTGTGTTTCATTGGCTTTTGCAGTCATTTAAATACTCAATAATGTCAGTTTGCCCATCTTTTAGAAAAAAACAACCACAATATTATCTTAGGCAATATCTCTTGCCCACCCCTACTCACCAGTGGCCTGAGTGGGAGCCAATAGTGTCACATAATTAAGCATGTAGGCTGATGAGCGTGGGCCCATTCCTCGCTTCATTGAATCATGTTCAAAAGTGTTGAATCCTCATGATCAAAATGTTACAACTCCATTCAAAGCTGGAAGGTAAATGCCAACAATCAACTTCACTGACATGTTGGGGTGTGTTTCAGGTGGAGCAGTCCAAAGTGCTGATCAAAGAAGGAGGGGTCCAGCTGACACTCACCATTGTCGATACACCAGGGTTTGGAGATGCAGTGGACAACAGCAACTGGTGAGACGTTTGTTTAACTTTACAAATAAAATATGTGTTGTTTTTTTATTCTTCATCTGAATCATATACCCTTCCACCATCTCCACAGTTGGCAGCCAGTCATAAACTACATTGACAGCAAGTGTGAAGACTTCCTGAATGCAGAATCCAGGGTAAATCGCAGATCCATGCCAGACAACAGAGTCCATTGCTGCCTGTACTTCATTGCACCGTCTGGACATGGGTAAGTGCTTGATGTCATTGGTCCTATTTAAGCTTCTGTCAATAAATGTGTTTGGTGGTTTACAATCCCACTCTCTCCTCGAAGTGAAAGAAAGCACAGAGAACTGTCTCTTTGTTGAGCTGTGGCCCTTTTCTTGGATTAAGTGTTGTGGGATACAGGAAACGTTTCTCTAAGCTTTACTGGCAAAGCCCTGAGCCTGAAGGACCCATGTCACTGCCTCTACATTCCAGATTAAGGGTCACTTAATTTCGGACTCCAGACCCAGATGCCGTTCTATCCAGACATATGCCACAAATCCAACACTTCCCATTTTTGTTTCAAAGTAAAAACACAGTTCTCTGAATCTGTTCATTTTTAATATTGTGAAATATTTGACTGACAGGTGCAACTTAATATAATGTATTGTATGGCAAGCAGCTTCCTTTCTGAGAAGGGAATGCCAATTTGAATGCGTCTTTGGAGATTCTCAGCCATCCAGGTCACAGTTCTCTTCCTCAGCAGTCAGTCTGTGTTTTGCGATGTTGCAATTGACAATTAATGAGAGAGAGAGACGGTATGTATACAGAGAGCATCAACTGAATCAGATACTACACATTTTTCTGATCCTTCCACTACAAGCAGTTTGGTTCTAATGTAAATACAGACATTTTAAAATTCCTCAGTTTGAGTCTAATGAAAAACGAAGGTCCTTTAACATGTCTCTGGTTTGGTTTACTCTTATGGAAACGGCTGCCTCTCCACCATGCTCCTTTTCTCTGCTGATTATAGTAAGTGTGTGTTTGTGCCATAGATGAGTAGGCTGCCAGTCAATGTTTGTGACCCACAAAAGGTTATATAACCCAGTTCTGCTCATGCTCAGTCGAGTTCTGCTCTCCATCACTGAATCACTCAGTCAGGCGTCCACAGAGTGGAAGCTCAGAGCGGCAAACAAAGGCGAGAATCTCCTGTGAGACAAATGCACCCTGTCCTCTGATGTGTGTGTGTGTGTGTACATGTGTAGTGGGTGGAGGGTTCACTTGGCGTCGGTCTTTTTTCATCATAGCTGCTGAGGAATCGGCCTCAGGTCAAATGTGAAGCTGTTTTCACACGACTGCGTAGTATGTGTATGTAGAATTCATTAATTAGTTTAGTTTAATTAAACACACAGTGTTCGCATTTTTTGTGTTTTATCAATAAGAGGCATATGCCTATATGTGCTGCAATTTGACATCATTCAGTCAAGACCTGTGCTGTATTGTAAAATTAAAGGCAATAATACAGACCTTGGTCTAACTACTGGTCTGGTTGATATGACCAAAAATATCATGATAAAACATTTCTATTTAGATAATTGTTGTGATATAAATGAAAGTGAAATGTAAAGAACCAGTTAACTGTGGTTTTAAAATTCTTAACAGACAGAAAACAGCAATCTGTGTGTTTGAACAATGCATTGAACATTATTTTGATATGTTTTGAATCTTTTCTGTATTGCTCTTTAAGAAAAATACATTACAATACATATTGTTATTGAATTTTTGCCCATCCCAGTCCCAACCCAATTTCTAAATGGTTAGGGTGCATACCACATGGAGGAGGGGGAGCATTTACTGACCGACAGAAAGGGAACCGCCTCTTTATGGAGTTCTGGCTCATGATTGGATAAAGTGTTATTGGATACTGGAAAAGTTTCTCCCAGATTTACTGTGAGAGCCTTGGCTGAGAGACAGCTATCAAAATATAAAGCTATTTAACACGGATTAAAACTGAAAGCACTCAAATAGTTGTGTAGCCGTAGATGAATCTTTGAAACCGGAAAAGCAAACTGTCTGTTGCTGCTGACTGGACTCCAGGCTTCTCTCACTGCTGGTTTAAAGTCACTGTGCAGAGACGATTTCTTGAACTGCATTTTAAGTCCACACAAGTTTGCCCTCATTCTGCATTATAGACCCTCCACTTGACCCTGTCCTGACAAAGTCGATCTTTCACAAACACTTTCTGTGACCCTGTGACCTACTGAACCTTTGAACAGCTGTTTTTTTGCCCTTTGTTTGTCTGCATTCCTTGGATGAGAAACGAGCATGACACAAAAACATGCGCACATTTTCTACATCCATGTCCTCACACACTGAAGAATGGCTTCCACCCACATGCATTAAAAGTGTGTAGGTGTGTTATTACAGTCACAGTTGATTTAGCCTGAATTCAAGTATGTGTGGTTTTAATTTCACTCTGATTTGTGTTGTTGTGCAGCACTTCACTCACTGCTCACACCAACAGCCCACCAAGCTCATTCTCAGATCACAGCTGCCTGGCCACACGAGTCTTTTAGCCAGAGATGGAGACCTCATGTTGGGGGTATTACAAAATAAATCTCCTTGTGAACTCAATATGGCAAAATGATGAGGTGATATCACAGGCGAATTACAAAAAAAGACTATATATATGCAGTGTATGGTTGTAGTTGGTCCTCTGCTGGTGACTCATTGAACTACATTTATTTTGAAAAACCTCTGGAGTTGTGTGGTTATGGGTTTTTTCAGTTATAATAGTACAACTGTCAACAGTAAACTCAAGCTACGAAACTGTGAAATTATGTTAAATGGTCATGCAGAAGCCTCAGGTTTGAATGACGTCAACTCGGGCTGCAATGTTGAATTGATTAGAATTCAATAGCTAAATTAACATAGTAACATATTAACTATAGACTTTCTATGCTCCATATGACGAAGAAAGTATGAAAAGTGAATAATTGTTGTTATTTGTGGATTAAACAAGACATTTTAGAACACCGTCAGCCCTAATATCAACTGTTTTTTTGTTTTTTGTGCAGTGTAAATGAGAAATAATGCACTACCTACTATTCCCAGGTGTAATAATTACATCTCTGATTGATGGAATGGAATTGATCAAATGTACACTTTCTACTTTCTACACCTGTAAACATACAAGACACCTACTGTAATATTCTGTAAGACTGTCGCAACAAAAAAAGGTTTACATTCAAATAGTGCTGGATGTTGTTGAATAATCATTTGCAGTGGTTTATAGGATGCATACGTATGTACCACTAATTTGTTTGCTTTGAATGAATGTTTATGGCCTCAATTCATCTTGTTGCTGGTTGGTCTGCCTCCTCATCATAGACCTAGAAAGAGAAATCAATGATGGCTATTAAAAACAGAACAGTCCTAGAAGTGGGCAGTCACTGCTAAGATCTATAACACCCACCACTGTCCTACAACAGGAATGAAAAGCCCAGAAGCTATGCCAGCATGCATTTGGGTGAGACAGGGTATAGATCGCCAGTTGCCTGAGGTAAAACACCTAGAATTATCAATGATGATTAAATAGGCTGTTTAAAAGGGGGGGAAACCTTGTCTTTCATAAAATGTTCACATGCAAAGCTGTTTGAATCTCTCAAACTTCTGCATGGTTCTTACATGTCCCTCTGTCTTTTCTTCAGTCTGAAGCCGCTGGACATTGAGTTCATGAAGAGGCTCCATGACAAAGTCAACGTCATCCCTCTTATTGCAAAAGCCGACACCTTGACCCCTGAGGAGTGCCAGCTTTTTAAAAAACAGGTCTCTTTGTTTGTATGAACCACATTGTCTGTTGGACGGACAGTGCTGGTGTTTGTAATTCAGCAAGCTACAACTCTACACGTGTGCGTTGTTCTGATCGCTGTGTCTGTCTCTCGTAGATCATGAAAGAGATACAGGAGCACAAAATCAAAATTTATGAATTCCCAGACACAGAGGATGACGAGGACAACAAGCTCATCCGAAAGATAAAGGTAATGAACCACGCCGTCTTGTTAGTCCTTTTAAAACAACAGGAAAACATCTGCCCCTGTCCCTGTTCTCCATGCCTTGCAGCCAAACTGCTTAACTGATAATTAGCTTTACAGACAAGCTCATTAAAGAGTGACTGTCATCCATGTAACTGTTGCCTCTTGCATAGAAACTGTCACTCATGGTTACATATTTTCCTCCACTGTGATGGTCACATTGAGGTTTAAAATCAGGTTTAATCACACCAGTGTTTCAGATGAATTTCATTAGAGTTAAGGCTACATTCTGAGGTTTATATTCTGCATGCATAATTTGAAAAGGAACTTTTATGAACATTCCGACAAATAGAAATGCATGTATATTATGTAGAAAGGTTTCCATTTCTAGTCCATTTTTTTCAGACGTTTATATACATCTGAAAGAGATAAAACTATACAATTATAATACGTTAACACTGGAAAATGCAATAATACTGTATACTACAATCCTACAGTCAGGTGGTCATATCTTGAACCAATGAAGCCAGTGGTGCCAGTGCCAGTTTTACCTGAGCTTTTGTACCACCTATGGTATGAGAGGTCATCACAGTTTAAGAAACATGGATCTAAACAATAAGTCTAAATTGAGCACTAAGGCTTGCAGTTTGTATGTAGCCATAACTATCACTGGATTAAATTCCCTCAGCTGTTATTGACTCAGTGGAATGGGAGCAACATGTCTTTTGAATGCTAGAACAGGGGACAGGACTTTCAATGGAATATGCCTCTAAACATGAGCCATGTGTCTTCCAACCCAAGCATTCACTCGATAGATTTGTATTCACTCGCCTCATCGGCTGTGTCTTGCCAGAGGCTAAAAAAAGAACAGTCGTCGTAACAACGGGGATCAACATTTGTCTGTATTCGTGTCTTCCCTCTCCAGGAGAAGATGCCTCTGGCAGTAGTCGGCAGCAATGTGGTGATTGAGGTGAACGGAAAGAAGGTCAGAGGTCGCCAGTACCCGTGGGGCGTGGCAGAAGGTAGGTTCACTATTTTTCACTGTCGGAAATGAGGAGCACACCTTTCATTTTGTGTTCAAGCTGCAAAAGCTTTGATGTGTTTGACAATGTCTCGCTGTTGGAGTGGATGAAGCATGATATACTCAAGTGTTTCACACAGTGCATGGTCCTTTGTATCTACTGAATGTGTTGTTCGCTACCAAGTCCACATCACTGCTCCTCCAGGTTTTCAACAACAAATGCAAAGCAACATCTGGAGGGATAATGAGCGGCATCTGCTGGTCAGACAGGGTGTCTAGATGGAAGGATTATGCAAATCATCCTATCATCCAGAGAATTATGTCGGATAATATTTTAGACACCAATTTTGTTATAAAACCATTATAACATCCAGACTGGAACCTGCCCATGCATCTGTTAAAAGACAGTATTAAAATATCAATCAATGTGTATAATCCTTCAGCATCTACAGCTTTGAAGAGCAGCTTATCTATGGGTTTATAGACTGCGACCATCTCAGACACGTGTTTCCATCATTTGGTACTTTACTGTGTTTTTGTCCTATTGTCCTAATTCATCACTCACTGAGAACCATGTGTGTCTCAGCACTGTGTCCGATACAGACGTGTGTGGTTGTTGTCCCACATAGTTTACAGGTAACCACTGCTCTGAAATAGGATCTGTGATGGCACCAGCTCCCTGTCGTTCACACTGTCGGCTCAAATGTTACATTGTTTTTCACGTGTCACATATAAAAAGTAGGGGTGGGCATTCGATTGAACCTCATCTTTTATTCTTATCTTATTTAAGGTTTTTACTTCAAAGTGTGACTAATTGAAAGCAAATTTTCAGGAGCATGAAAGTAGAGAGAAACAGTGTGAGAGAGTGCACAGTTTATCACTGGCACCATAGATTTCTAAATATTTAAATAAATAAACAAACGCATACACTGTTGGAGTGCTGTTAGTGGGGACA
Source organism: Solea senegalensis (assembly GCF_019176455.1). Lineage (NCBI taxonomy): Eukaryota > Metazoa > Chordata > Actinopteri > Pleuronectiformes > Soleidae > Solea > Solea senegalensis. The sequence continues at coordinate 8,312,544 of NC_058030.1, read as the reverse complement.
GACATAGTGCATTATGGGATATGTTTCTTCAATGTACCCGCTGACATCAGGCTGTCACCTCTTCACCATTAGCCACAATGAACTGCTGTTGCTCCTCCTGGTGTTGTGATGTATGTGAGCGCCCCCCCCCGAAAGATGATGTGCTCTGTCTCTCTCTCTGTATAAAGTAATATACAGTACCTGTGTTGCTCTGTGGTTGACCGTGATTTCGTCTTTCACGTTTTCATTCTTTCTTTCTTTCCTTCCTCTTTTTTTCTTTGTCTGTTCTTTTTCATGACTGACAGAGGGCATTTTTGGTAAACAAAACCATCTTTCCACCTTATTTCAACCTCATTTTTATTCCCCCTCCACTCCTCCTCCTCTTCCTGAGTGTCCTTCACCCAAACTCTCCGTCCCTCCACCTTCTGTTGCCGTGCTGTCTCATCCTCATCGTTAGGCTGATGGTCACACCAATGCTCTGATCAGACCTGGGGTGAATTCAAATGTAGTTAAACCTGCTTGAAAATAAAAGAAAGTAGATGAATCAAATATAAAATCATGTGTCCCCGACAGAATCCCTGCTCTATGCTCTAGGTCTTGTCTGATCGATCAATTTGGATGGTTTGATGTTTTGGAAAGTTAAACTTTTCTCCACGTATGCCAGATGCAGCACGAGCAAAGCATAGTAGCTGATCCACCTTGCAGTTCAGCAACAACAAAACAGAGAAAGAATGACTATATACCAATTCTGAATGAGCTTCTAGAAGTCCTTCAGGATTAAAATACTTATACTTTACAGGTTAAATCCTCCCGCTCCTTGTTGTCAGTCATCATAGTGTATTCCACTGAGCAATGGAGCTAGACATTTAAGTAAGGGGACACATGTATGACTAGTTTAACTGTCTTTGTTCCTGTTACTCAATTTATGAGTGAACCATGAGAACCTCACTGATGGTTTATGTAGTTCAGTGCATGGTGAGGCTTATTATTAGTGTCCATTCTCTTCGTTTCAACAGCACTAAGCTCACCACAGTAACTACTGACATCTGGGAACAAGGTGATATCACTACACGGACAGTCAGTCAAATAGGTTATCCGCATGGGACACAGCTGAAAATCTCAGCTGTCTCACATCCTTTTACTAAACTATGTATTACACTCATATCTCAAACATATACATATACACTCTGCAGAAAGATCAGATCAGTTTGTGATTTGATCGCAGATGTCTCGCAGACGGGCACACACTGACGTAATTGTGTTCATGTGACTTAAGACAGTTATCATACCATGAAAGTCTCATACCGTTACAACCCAAGTTATTGTCACCATTAGACTTTTTTGTGATGTCATCGTCCTCCCAGATCTCAGTAAATGAACAGTACAGTTATAAATGTGACCACTATCAAATGTGAACAATAATAATAAAAAAAAAACTGCTTGATTGTTTCATCCCAGGTCTGATGCTAAAAAAAAAAAATCTCCATGCAGAAAAGTAGAGGCTGTTTGGTGCTGAAAATACAGCTGCAATAGAGACATCATCACTCTAATGCCGTGGTTCCCTTCTTTGCTCCTGTGGTATGAGGTGTGGCAGTTGGTTCTCAGCCCTGCTTTACCACATAATGAGCCTCACTGGGTTGTGTTTGACTTACATCAGTTGTGTTGGAGCAGGGTGAGAAACATGCACGGGACTCCGTGTCATCACTGGACCAAGGACTGGGATCCACCATCCTAACACATCGCTTATAGGTTCATGGGCAGTCGATGTTAATGGTGGTTTGGTAGAAGGGCATGCAGCAGCTCACTGAAGTCATCGAGATAACACGCTGCTTGGTATCATGAATTCTCACTCCATTAGTGTACGTTTAACCTAAGGTTTCTTTAGTTTGTTTGTTTTTAATGTAGGAATACAACGTTTGCAAAACACACCCAGATAACAACTGTGTACACACGCACTTTAGTTGCATGTTGCAAATAAATATCCAGCTTTGTGCTCTTGATTCATTTAATCAGTGCAGTTCATCATCATGGCCTTAATTAGCACTGTCAGGAAATCAAAATGCTTGGCTTAAAACACCTGATGCACAACAGCATTTGTGTTCATATTTCACTTATTGTTAGATTATTTACTGAAGTGACAAAAAAGAGGTACGTATCAGGTATTTTCTGCCACGTCAACTATTATCTTCTTTGTCCGTAGACCCTTGATCCCACTTAGCTCCTCCACCCGTTCCCTCGTCGCGACCGTTCACAGCTGGTCATGCATACCGTAGACCCTCATGTAACTCCCCCTCCAGTAACCACAGCCTCTTTAGCCAGTTAGCTTGGATATGTGCAGGCAATGGTGTTGATCTGGGCTGAATCTGGGCCGGTTCTGGCTCCAAACGGGGCCAAAGCCTGAGCTGTATGTAACACTCCCAGCTGCTCCAGACCCAGATTTAGCCCCCCCACCAGTGGGCACAGACAGTAACTGAAAAACCATACCCCTCCCCTCCGTCAGAGCTCCCTCCTCTACAAGGGACAGGAGGTCAGTGGCTTGCTTTGGAGGCCGAGGGGCGGGACCGCTTAAGTTTCATCAATGGTAAGGTGTTCTTATTCGCTCCCCTGATGACTGACAGCCAGTCCAAAGGAGGTTAACAAGTAAGCTGCAATAAAGAGCAGGCTGGAGAGATTGGTCACACACACACACACACACACACACACACACACACACACACACACCCTTAGCATTTGCAGTCCTTTCCCAGAATCCCATCTGACCCTGTAACTGTGTCTTTGTGATTGAGATGCAGACTCACAATCATCTAACTGCGTCGTTGAAACAAGAGCAGTTGTGTGTTTCCTGTCGTCCGAGTAGGAACTCTTAACTGTGTGGTGTCTGTGTGTCCAGCAGTGACGGGCCGTGATCACATGGGAGGAGTTTCACTCAGCTGTGAGCCTCAGTAGTGACAGGAGGTCAGATAGAGAAAGTAGTCTAACTCGTGCACAAGTGAGCGAAGATGTTCCGTTTCTCTTGTATTATGGTCGTGGTTTCATGGCCTGGACTTTCCTGTTCAGTCTCATGCATGTGGTGTTCACTAGCAGCTGGAAATCTGATGAACCTTTTGCAGACGTAGCTGCTTTATGACAAACCAGCAGATATAAGCTGCTGGGTAAGATGGAGGCAGTGGCAGTGACAGTGTTGGAGGGACTAGACTGGGGTCAGTGTTTTGGACCCGAGACATAAAATAACTCCACTTCTGGTTGTCTGAGTAGCATGAGTGAGTGTGAGACAGGAAACAAATGCTTTGAAAGAGGACATACTTTTAATAGATTGGTCTAACGCTTGGCGTTTCCAGGGCATGTTGACTCGCAGTAGTTGTAGCTTTTGGAGTGCACCATCTTGTAATCTGTTCCCGGCTGTATCTTGCTGTTAGACAGACTCACCACTCACTCTCCTACACTGAAGTCCATTGCTGCCTCATGTCCAGGGACATTGGTACAGTGGGTGTAGTGAGCACTTCTCCACACACATAAAAAACATCCTATATGATCATGGCCTGACGTCTCTTTGTTATTGCTATGGTTTTTTTTGAATGTGCTACAACAACTGCTAATGTAACAGGCCTGAACTCGACTGACCCTCCCCCCATAACTAATGTATGAATGAATGAAAGAAAGACTGAATGAATAAACTTTTGAATGTTTCAAACCAGGTGTTGCTTTGCTTCTATATTTGTGTGTGTATTAATGTTTATCTTGTAAATAACGCACACGACAGCTGTGTTGATTTTACTGCCCAAAGACACACGACATGTTTGAGTTGGGAATGCCGTTCCTTATAAACACACTTTTATTTCCTTCATTTAGCAAAATGTGTACACTCCCTTAGAAGTGCAGATCCACAAAGTACAGTTTCCCTTTGAGACTAGATAGTGATGATACTGATTGTTACTACGAGAAGTGTCCACGTGCAATCATTTTCATTTGTATAATTTGTGTGTGTCTCTGTTTTCCTCTTCCCCTTTTGTGTTTCAGTGGAGAACGGCGAACACTGTGACTTCACTGTGCTGCGCAACATGCTCATCAGGTGAGGCAGGCTGGGGCTTTTCCCCCAAACTCAAGACTCATAAAAATGCACTTTAGCCACATTACTTTACACTTTACAGTCAATAAATGTCTCAAATCTAAACGGTTATTGTTTAAATCCAATATCAGGTTTAGCTTCTACTTGTAATACCTGACTTTAGCCTCCCGCTTGGTTTAAAATGTCTTGTTCTTTCCCCGCGTTTTTCCACAGGACTCACATGCAGGATCTGAAGGACGTCACTAACAACGTCCACTATGAGAATTACCGCAGTAAGAAACTCGCGGCCGTCACCTGCAATGGAGTGGACACTTCCAAGACCAAGGGGCAGCTCACTAAGTACGGCCACAGGCCATTAACTCGACACACAACACGACGCCGGACTTATAGAAGTGTTTATTTGTTGCTCTGTTGGACAGTGAGTGCAAAAACAAGCTCATGCGTGCAGCAGCTGAGTCACAAAAAGGCTACGATATGGTTTGAGACGGAGAGAAAATGTCTACTTCTAAATGCCAGAAACAGCTTGCTCGTCAAACAGACTCCGCGCAGCAACCACGTTGGCCGCCAATTCAGCTCATTTCTGTGCTCCACAGGAGTCCCCTGGCACAGATGGAGGAGGAGCGGCGGGAGCACGTGATGAAAATGAAGAAGATGGAGGCCGAAATGGAGCAGGTGTTCGAGATGAAGGTGAAGGAGAAGAAGCAGAAACTAAAGGACTCGGAGGCTGAGGTGGGTTTATGGTGTTTCTCTGAACCCTCAATGCGTTTGTGGAAGGGTGGAGATGTTTTTTTCGTGAATGCATAAAATGTCTTGACACCCTCAGCTGGAGCGGCGCCACGAACAGATGAAAAGGAACTTGGAGGCTCAGTACAAAGAGCTGGAGGAGAAGAGACGAGTGTTTGAGGACGAGAAGGCCAACTGGGAGGCTCAGCAGAGGATCCTCGAGCAGCAGAAACTGGACGCCTCCAAGTCAGTAAACACACACACACTTTTGAACACTCGTTGCATTGGAAATATTCAGGCAACAGTCTGAATTATTATATATGACAAAGAATAATAATTAGATATAGAAGAAGAAAATGGATGCATTCATTTTGAGCATGTAACGGTTTTACTAAAGTCTGGCCCACACTGGAGAATAATTGACCATATTTAGGTCCCGATTTCACATCGTAAGCATGAAACATGTTTGATGTTTACGACTGACAGTGACTTTGTATTTTTGTACTTTGTACTTGTTATCGAATAATCTGTGTCGCCTTATTTTATTCTGGGCGACAGAGAGGGAATATATCAGCATCGTATCATATGCCTCTTTTACACTAAAACGTTTGGTTATACTCGCTCTCCATGTCCTTTAAGCACTAAAGAACAAAAACCTTTGCAAACATGTGAAAACTTCTTCTGACTCTGATCTTGTTTGCACTTCCTCTGGTTGTTTGTTGCACAGGACGATGGAAAAGAACAAGAAGAAAGGGAAGATCTTTTGAAGAGAGAGACATCACCTGTCCCCCTCAGTTTTACACCAACTCAGTTTTTTCTTCATTCTGCCTGAAGCTCACGTCTCCTGTGACCCTCAGAACACACACAACACACACACACACACACACACACCATTAAACACACACTGAGACATGCAAGTACCCACAACATCCCACACACGTGTTTCTCTGCAGGGTTTTACTATGTTTCTGGAGACGTTAAGAAGTCTTTTCCCGAGGAATGCATGTGTCTGTGAAAGTCTCTATTTTCCTATATTTTCCTGACAATGAGGAGAAGCCTGAGATCCTCCTGAGCTTACAGTACTGAATAAACTCGTGGCAGGGACCATGCATAGCCATTTGTACACATGTAGTCCTCATACCCTCTCTAGATATTCGTAGATTTGCTTCCCTCGATGCTCTCTTTTCTATTGTTCTCTAAGGTAAAACAAGTGTAAACACTTTAAAAGGCTCAAATGGTGAAAGACCTTGGTGAAAGTTATTAGAAGAAGGCAGAGTGTAGGTGAGGGAAGGCACAGTAACGGAAAGCAGGCGGCACAGTGGACGAGGTCGTGTGGAATCTAGGCCCACGTCACACCTGTGGCTCAAAAAAATACAGCAAACATCAAGTTACTTTTAGCAAATGCTTCTTTTGAGAAATGTTCCATTAGGTTGACTGGTGCCAAATGTGTTTACGACAAGGGAGGTTTTGAACACGGCCTGCTTAATGTTCGAAAATGTGGTTACTAGGCAACAGCGGTGACTAGGTCAGAGGTCTCAAACTCTGGCAGTCACCGAGTGTCGAGTTTGGTCAGTAGGGGGCGGTCAAGTGAGGAAAAAAACCCAATGTTTTGAGCAAATATTTTGAAATGATATTTCACATCATTTCAAAATAAAAGTGTTTGTTTTGATAGGGATTGATAAATATTCATAATATAAACACGTTTATGATGCAAAATGAATCTATTCATAAAAACGACATTGAGAAATAACGGGCAGCGAGTTTGAGACCTTGCAAGTAATGAAGTTGACGTTTTGAATACAAATTGAACAATCCCAAACTCAAACCTTCCTATCTTGGCCAAGAACAACCTGTAAAAGATTTTTAATCTCACTGAAATGACTGGAAAACATCAACACAGGGTTAAAAAAAACAGACAAATGCCGTGGATTCAACTCAAGTCAGGTGTCCAAAGTAAGTCAAGGGTTTATTTTGCAGCGAGCTGTTGTCTGTCATTGACTCCTACAGGACAACATGAGTCAGATAAAACATGTAAAATGCTGGTGTGACCGGGCCTTTAGTGATAGTTTACAGTGTCGCAGGTTTAGTTTTATAAAAAGGTGACGTGTGAGGTCATAGATGCCATGACCCGTACAGGTGGATTTTGTGTATCAGCAGCCAGTGTAGTGTAATGGTAGTGTGCGTTTCTTATTTAAAATAAAAGAGATTATGCAAAAGCCTCACTGGTGTCACAGCTTCACACGTTACAGTAAGTATTAAACATGTTTTATATTGTGATGTAAGTGGTGGGTGTCGTCATAGACCTGAACCCCGCTCTCCGGTCATATTTTTGTTTTTTTTTACTTTGGTTATGCTAAAAATATACCCACAACTCTCTCTGTTTTTCATCCATTCATCACAAAGTCCAGGTCTGAGCCATTTCAGTTAGAAATGGGCACACTGTGCCACACACATTTGAACCTTTGCTAAAACCTTCCCATAGTTGTCATGTTTTATTTTCATATGACGATGATATCAAGACTACATACACACACAGTTGAGGAATCTTTTCTTTCTTTTCTTTCCCTTGTAGTTTTCTTAAGTAACTCTTAGATGTATCTGTTATATTTAGTATAGTTTTTGTTTAGTTTCCAAACTATCTGCATTTAATAGACCTTGCTAAAGGGACAGACCTTATACCCGCAGCTCATTAAATATTGCCTGTTTGGATTTGTTTATGATGGAAATGCACATATTAGTGTACATAGTGGAGGCTGCTCAGTGGCCTTTGTTTTCTTGACTTTTTTTTTTGTTTTTTTGGCAACAGATTTGTGCTCTCAACGAAACTCCACAAAACTTTTGTTTCCATGCATTATATACACACTATATATATACTGTATACATCTATGCCAATGATTACACCTCCTCAGGACTGCTCCATTAACTTTGCTAGTTTCTCTTTAGGTCCAGAGAAAGAGACGTTCTGTTGTACAAGTTTAAAGTAGATTTTTCCCTTTTTTTTTTTTTTAGATGCCCGTCGTGAACCACTCGCATTTCCAATAACAACGCCATGTTAAGATAAGATAGGTTTAAGTTTAGGTGAACCTTTTTTTTTGTTATATATACTGTATGTACACTGTTTTCTACTTCTCTTCTTTTGATTTTATCATGTGTTCTGACTCTAACTGTACATGTTGAATATTAAAGTTGACAAGGTTATGCTTTAATTGTTAATGTGTGCAGACCCTCTACTAACAAATACACACTAGGTACTACAAAATAAAGAGTGTCCACATCTTGTTACAAGCCACAGCACTTCATAAACTGTCCATACACATAACTGTAAACTTTAGTTAGTTAGTAACTACAGTTTACAGTTATGCTGCAGTGACGTGCAGCATCCTTGGCCAAACATTAATTTATCTTTAGTAGTGAAAATCAATTCACCTGATCCCTGCTGTATATTTGATTGTTGCATATTTTGTTATTATGGAAAACAAGAATCCTAATTCAAGTTCCTGAGCTGCAAAAAAACATTAATGTAGTTTTAAATTAGTTTTTCCTAATTCTGGAAGTAACGCACACATCAAAACGTATCTTCAACTCAGGTTTAATGAACAGCACATTTAAATACAGCATAAAACGTATAAAACAAGTAACAAACAACGCACTAATGTAGCAACATTCATCACCCTTGAATAACATTAACATTAAACTCTTCTTTAAATTCTGTAACTTAAAGTTCTGTAATGTTATCACCAAAGTTTTCAAGGCTGTCTGTGAGATTATAATCCCTGCTTCAGGATTTACAAACAAGGCAAAACACACACTGCCAATAAGAACAGCTGAGGAACTCTGAAACATGCAAAGTGATAAAAGGTGATGTAAAAGCGTACTAAAACGTATAAAAGTATTGTTTCTTTTATAGTAACTATTTTTGCCTCTATGCCTGTTCAAAGTTGAAGATAATGTGGCTTTTTTCATGCAGGTGAACGCAGGCTACTTGCTTCCTGGGTTACAACCATTCTCTCCTCCTTGTCGGCCGTTTTCCCATTGTCTTCCTCAGCCAGAGGGTAGGGTCGAAGGTCCAGGCTCAGAATGCCACTGAACATGCATTCGTCAAACTGTGAGGAAGGGGATAAAAACTATTTAGTAACTGTTATTTAAAAAAGGAAAAAAAGTTGCTCTGACTTCTGACGTGCTCGTTACATCTGAATAGACTCCCAACAGAGCGTCTGATTTGGAGAAAAACTCCTCCTTCAGAGAGATGGCGATGATCTGCATGTTGTGTTTGGACTCCTCCCTGATGAACGTGGTCACCTGCAGACGCAAACCGAAATCCACACAAGGTTTTACTGCACACTATTTGACGACAATAAGATGATGAAACCTTCATTAGTTGAGCGGATTTCTACCTTTTGTTTTTAATGCGTAACAAGGAAGATGTTCATGTTTTCATGTTTTGTACTTCAAATTCGACAGATATTTGTACTGTAAGATATATACTGTATATATAGATTATTGATTAATGTTTGTCTCACAATGTTATCTTTATTGGTGGCCATGTATTGCATATTGTTATCACGACGTAGCCTGCAATTCTCACTCCTGCCTGACACAACTCTTGCTAATCAGAGGGTAGAATGAATTCTATTCAATAGGGTTATTGATATTTAAATAATCATAAAATCTCTATCTCTTCCTGCCTCTTTGGCCACAACGCTCATTTTCCAGATTAAAGGAAACTTACCTTGCCGATGTTAGTGTTGTCCAAGGCTGCGTCCACTTCGTCCAAGACGATAAAAGGAGCAGGATGGAAACTTGAGAGAAATGACACAAGCAAAACATTTTTATTTCGTTGTATATTTTCCTTCTCTTATCGTAATCTAGTGTAAACTGTAGTCTCTGTTGCAGCGTTGTTGAACTCTCAGGTTTCACCTGTGAAAGGCAAACAGCAGCGCCAGAGAAGCGATGGCCTTTTCTCCGCCAGACAGATTGTCCATGGACATGAAGCGTTTCCCCGGTGCCACACAGTTGTAATTGATGCCTCCGAGGTACGGTTCCTCTGCATTTTCTGCACTCAGAATGGCCTGAAGAATACACAGCAGACAAATTCCATTTCTCTTTCTGAGACGTGGCATTTCGTGACATTTTCAACAAGTGAAGTTTTTGGCTGTACGAAAGCTAAAAGAGGGTAATTTTAGGAAAATAAAATGATACTCTCATCATCTGCAATGTCCAGTTGTACTGTTTATGGCATAGCTGAACTCAAAAGTTCCATTCATGCGAGGCCGGTATAGATCACAGGGTGTGGATTTAGGTTCATGTACTTCATACACTAGTGTTCAGAATGGGATTTTGTTGCTTCACCTGAGCACTGCGGTTCCTGCAGATTCTTTTATAGATCTGCTCGATCACAATCGCCACATGCTCAAAGCACTGGCTGAAGGTCCGGCAACGCTGTGCTTTGATTTTCTCAAACTCCTGGTAGCACCTTCTGGCTGCGCTGGAGCACGCTTCGAAGGCTGAGTAAAGAGGAGGTAACAACGCAGCGTTATGACAACATAAAGTAACAGGTATGTTGGCTTTATGAAAGAATGTAATGTTTCAATAAAAGTGTTTGTTTACCTTCTGTCACTCCCTGTAACTTGTACCTCACCTCCCTCATCCTCTCCAGAGCTTTCAGATTGGGGGTGGCTGTGTGATGCAGCACTCCTTCGATGGAGGACACTGAAGCCTTCAGCTTCTCCAGGTGAGCCTCCACCTCCTCCTCTGTCTGCAAACTCTAAACACACAAATATTGAAGGCATGCATGTGCTGTACTTACATGTTCCTCTGCTTCATGTTGGTCATGCAAATGAATAGCAGCACAGAGACAGAATTAGGAGAATAGTGAGGCTTGATGTCTCACCCTGAGTTTTGCCCCGAGCGAGGAGTAATCGATGACTAGTTGAGCTTCTCTCTCGTAGATGTCAGTGGTGGCCAAAGTGCTTTCAGATTCTGTGTCCAACTTGCAAAAAAAAATCACAGTCAGATCAGACTGACACCATTACATCATATATCCATCCTGCTTATGCTCTGAAGGTGACACTGGAGGAGGGAGGCTGACAGTGGACACAATACAGAAACAAACCATTCACACACTCCTATCATCCAGGCTACATCCACATTACACCATTTTCATCTAAAAAAAAATGCACTAATGCTGCTCAGAATGTGTGTGCCATCCACACCCTGGTGTTTTCAATCCACGGAAACTCCGAGATTTGGGGGACACTGCTGACCTTTGTTTCCATTTAAAAATTCCAGTACTGTGTTTTAGTCTTGACGACAGAAATGGAGACGTCTGCATTGGTCATGTGTTAATGTCTGTTTACGTACTGATGCAGAGCTGTAATGCTCATCTGGATACAGTTGTGTTTTTGTTTGAAAATGAAAACATAATAGTGTGGATACACCGTAGCCTTAGAGTCTCCAGTTATCCTGACCGCAGTGTGCATGTCTTTGGACCGCCTTTTAACTCAAATTATTATAAGTATGTTTTAAAAGCCACACATCTGTGCCGTTAGGAAGACTTCTTCACCTCTCTTTGTCCTACCTGCACCTGACTGATTTCAGTCAGGCTCCCTGACAGCAGAGTGATGGGCACATTCTGGATCTTGACGGCCAGCAGTAAGTTGTGTCTGGCCAAGCGTTTCTGCTCCAATGTGGTCTCGGCAAACATCACCTCCTGCTGCAAATTCACCAAATCTCTGAAACCAAGAGTTATAGGAAAAAGGTGTTATGTGTCAAATTGTGGATAATTCTTAGGATTTTGATTGTTTCTAAGTCAACATTGAAGGGGAAACAAGTTCAATCTGAAATAGGCAACCTAAATAGTTACACTATGCAATCAGTGATGGTGATGAGTAGTAATAGTATCACTGGTAGTATTTCTTACCCTTCGTTCAATATAATGTTTGCATTTATTTGAGTACAAAGTACTTTTAAAAGTATTATTTTGTAGTGGCTCTGTCGCAGACATGCAGCAGTCAAGCGCAAGACACACACTGCACACGTAACAGTGCCATCTTACTTGCTGATCTCCCGAAGGCGCTGGGTTTTCTGGTCCAGCTCAGCTTTGGCAGCAGCCACTTTGCTTTTCTTAGACAGCAGCTGATTCTCCACCTGCAGCAGTTTGTCCTGAGCTTCTTCCACTGCCAGCAGCAGCTTCTCCTCATCCTGCAGACAAATACAAACATGCAGTGGCAGATTAAATAAATCTCAGCCGGACTGCTCTACTTAGCCCTTTAATTGTAAAGGGTTTTGATTACCTCTTTCTGCTCTGCCATGATTCTCTCCTCCTCCATGATGGTCACCTCCATTTTGTGAAGCTGCTTCTTCTGCTGCTCCAGTCGTCCCTGTTCATACTCAAGTTGTGCACTCAGACGAGCACACTGACTCTCAAACTCCAGCCTGAAGAGAGAGATGTTAATGTTCCAAAAGGCATGACAACTTGCAGGAATATTAAATAGCATAGGAGTATAAGCAGTAATATAGAGACAAAAATTACTGAATTTTCAGTTGTTTAATCTGATAACTTTATTACGGACTTGGCTGCTTAAATTTAGCATATGCAATACAGAAAATGATGTGGATATGGTTTGGAGTACCGTTTCTTATCAAGCTCTGCCTGCTGTTTCAGGTGCTCCTGCTCATACTCCCGGATGCTGTTCACACCGATCTCAGCACAGAAATCAGAAAACACCAGGTCCTCCATCTGAATACAAAGATCATCAGACTGATCACTGACAAGTACAAACACTACAGCCAATCACAAGGTAAACAACTATTGACTGAGAATTATTATGTTTACCACAATGTGCTGAGGCATTATGTGTTTATTGAATTGTTGTGAATTAAATTATGTGATTTTAACTTTTAGAAACAGAGGAGACAGAAGTTGTTTTAAGTCCACATCAGCATGTGGGAGCGGGCTGCTGAAGCTGTGCAGATGGGACAGACCTGGTTGATCTGGTCTCTGATCTTCCTCATCTCTGCCTCCTTTCCCTCCACACTTTCGAGCTGCATCTGGATCTGATAGTCCAGGTTTGCTACTTCACTTTCCATGCGAGAGATTTCCTGAAAACCACAGGGAGACAGGACAGACACAATATTACTGCCAAGTCATGAACTCTTACGTCATAGCATGGATAAACCAGGGAAAATAAAGTTCAAGAAACAGGATACACTGAAAAGACTGAAAACAAAAGGACACTGATCCCACAAATCACACTAAAAATCAACAACAACCCAACAACAATTCAATTTTATCATACCGCTTGGCACTTGGGGGTGTTTTTTTTCCGGAGGTTTTCCAGCTCATTTTTGGAGTATTTGAGGCGGATCTGAGCACCCTGGGCCTGAGCAACGACCTGTTTCAGGTCCGAATCCTTCCGCTTCAGCTTCATTAGATCCTGTCATAAAAACACAGTACTGTTTATCATGAAGAAAGTACGCAGTCCTGTAAGCAATCCTCACTCACTTGTTCAGTGCATTATACAGTTACATACACAGAACAGGCACAGCTTTTCTCCTTTATGTAACTTTTGAAAAATGCTGTGAACTCTCATGTCCCCATGTTTTTCTTTCCGTGAATGTATTTTCATTTTTATCCCTTATAACATCAACCTGCCAAGGGACTACAATTAGCCTCAGGCTACAACCTACATTTTAATGATTATCAATGTGCAATGTCCCTTTACTTAAATAAATAAAAAATAATTAAGTAAAAAGAAAATAGAAATTAGAAATATCACTAACCCAGCTGGTGTCCTTTTTATTTATATGTGTATATATATCTTATAATATAACACATCCATATCTTGTTTGTTTATGCATCCATGTTGTTGCTGTCCAGTCCCGTCAGCTGTTAATATATTTCTTATTTCATAGATGTAATTTGTGAAGTGCAGTGTTGTGAAACTCCGTTACCCTTCTGGGACAAATAACTTAACTAACAGTTAAAGGTACAGTGGGTATTTTATATTCCATCTGTGCCAGAGAAAAATAATTTCACCAAAATCTTACAGCTGGGACATTTTATTGGAAGACTTTTGTTTGTGATTGTTATGCGTTGTCAGTGACTCACACGTAGCTCAGCTGTCAGCTGTTCTTTGCGCTCCCTCAGCCTCGTCACATCCTTCTCCTCCCAGCAGCGAGCTCTGCTCCGCAGATCACTGGAGCCTCCAGAGATCACACCTGACTTTGCAAACATCGTCCCGTCTAGCGCTATGGTCTATAGAAAACACTTATTAATAAAATACCTGCTACCAGAGACCATACTCTGAACTTTCCTTACTCTTAGCTTACCTTAATGCGCTCCTTTCCACCAAACGCCATATTCCGAGCCTCTTTGATAGTCTCACACACCAAGGCATTGCCACAGACAAACTGGACCACCTTTTTCAGATGGGCTGCCCCTGTGGTAGCATTTATCTTGACAACATCCACCACCATCTTGGCACCAGGCACCTCCCTCAGTCGCTCTTTCAGAGGTCTCACCTGGGGCACATAGTAGCAATGGTTACCACTGCTGCTGGATATTAGCACATTCTGCACAGATTTAACAGCATTTCTCAATGTTTTCTATTTACAACTGCCCCAAAAAGTTAGGACTTGCTTTGGTTTCAACTCACATCCAAGTAGTCAATGGGCAGGAAGGTTTCAGGCTCAGAACGCTCCTCCTTAACAAATGAGATACATTGGCGGGCCACTTTCTCTGTGGTCACCACTATAGCATTCATGTTGTGGCCAAACACCTTGGTGACAGCCAGCTGGTACTTCTTATGGATGGGACTACACAAGTCAGAGAGTCGACCGTACTGTGACAAGAAAATGTCAAACACTGGTTCAGAATAAAGGAGTGGATGCAGAATACATGTACTGCAATTTAGTCATATATTTTTCACCTTTAAGCAAATAAATAAGCTTTTTCGCTTGTAGGGTTTTACTGGCAGCTTCCTGAAAACAAATTTATATAAAGTTTAATGACTTATAACAATTAGTCTCTCACCACAGATTCAGGGTAAAGTCTTTGGAGCTTCTTAAGTAGCTCTTTGCGCTGCAGCTGGCGTCTGCTCTCCTGATTGTCCAGACGAGCATTCCCCAGCTCCTCCAGTACCTGACCCAGCTCCTGGTTCACCTCCTGACAGCGCTGCTGAACTCTCTGCAGCTCAGCTGTCAGACTCTTCTCCAGTTGACAATACTCTTCAAGGGATGCCCTGAAACATACAGTGTCCTTATAATGTATGCATGGTTTCCTTCTGCCATGCTACGTTGTGATGAAGTATTTAATTTGCTCTGATAAAGCACCATGGAGTAAACATCTGTGACAAAATGTGCTATTGTGGTTATAATCTTGACATACTCGCAGGTTTTGCTGTAGTCTTCCAGTTTCTCTGCTCTAATCGTCAAATCCTCCAGCTGACTCTGGCTGTTCCTGATGCCATGCTGCAGCAGGTGATGTTTCAGATTAATTAAACATATATTAATCACAGATTCAAAAAAATGTGTGTTTCTTTCTACATCTCAGTCTGTGTTTTGTAACTTGAAAGGTGTGTGGTATCATCACAAATTGTTTCTCGTACAGTACCTCCACTTCCTTCTTTCTGCGCTGGACAAAAGCCACATTTTCATAATCAGCTTTCACCTCCCAATTCAGTTTCTCTGCCTGCTGCCTGAAGACAGCCCCCTGCTTTCGGGCCAGCTCCTTTAGCTCCTTGTATCGCTCCAGCTGTAGCCAAAAAAATAAACACACAATGAGGATGTCACTCTTTTCTTTTTGTTTTTCCTGAAGATTTCCAGCAAGCTGAAAGTATGCACCGTGCATTTAACACAAATGCAAATGTCCAAGTGATTAATAAAAAATAAAAAAAAGACTGTAAGAGGAAATCAGACCCTCCAGGTTTTATTTTTAAATTATGTGATTGCATAAATGAACACAAAATTGTGTACTCTATGTAGACTATGATATGGTACACAACTTAATTCAAGGTGAAAGGAGTTGATATCTGATACTCACCTGATCTGCTCCTAGCTCAATGTCCCTCCCACTGGAGATTCCCTGCTGTTGGACCTGGTTTTCATAGCTCCTCCAGGTCTTCTCCAGTTCATCAATCTCCTGCCGACTCCCTGCAATCTCCTTCTTTTTCATGGCTAGCATATTCTGTTTGCTCTTCAGGGCCTTGCGCAATTCCTCAGCCTTTTTCATGTGATGAGTGGTGTTCATCTTGGTGCTGATGTACTGGGACCTAAACTGTGACAGGGTATGCTCCTGGGCACTGGGTGAGTAAAACATTTATTTAAACTTTGTTTCACCAAAAATTCGCATTGAGAGTAAAATGTTTTTTACAAGCAAGACCTATAAAACAACGACGAACAACTTTCTATTTTCTACGCTAAAAATAATTTAAAGGGACAAAGATATTAAGTTTAGAAATACAAAGTGAGGGATAACCATCCTACCAATCTGTATAAAGTACACAGATGGTTCGCAAAAGCAGAGTTGATGATGATCTCCATCCCCAAAACTTATGTTTACTTCACACCAATAAAAAGAGATTATTCTCAAATATACTGCAAGATGAAAACATACTGCTTCAAACCTCTACACACAGACCCACCGGATTTCCTTCTCAATTTGTTGCTGCTCTCTAGTTAGGCGTCCATGTTCCTTCTTGTGGGTCTTTAAAGTCTGCTCCAAGGTCATCACCTTGTTGTTCAAAGCAGTCGCAGCCTGCTGTTTCTCCCCCAGGTTGTCACTGACAATGCCAATGGCCTTTTCATTATGATAGAGCTCAGTCAGGCTCAGCTTCAGGCGGTTTTGGTGAAGGTCGTCCAGCAGAGCCTGGAACTTCTCAGCCTGGAAAATAAAGTGGTGGGGAATGTACCTACCAGTCCACAGACATTAATGCTCAATCGAAAGTCACAAGACGACCACTTATTTCATCATATGTGTCCTGGGAGCACACAGTTGATTTAGGCAATGTAAATTTCCTTGTTGCTCTCTTCTCATCTTCTTTAATTTCATCAGAAATCGTTTTTTAAATAAAATATGTTCAGTTATACAGTGTAGCAACTGCAGCAGTGTCATGGTTTTAACTAGCAGCATAATTATCCAGAGACTCCTCTGAACATTAAACAGTAAATATTAAATCATTAGTGGTGTCTCTCAGATGTTTTGTAACAGAAACGGGACACATATCCTTTTTTGTACAACCTTACCTCCCTTTTCTCCTGGAACACCTGCTTCCTCTCCACATTGGCAGCTTTCTTCTTGTTAAAGTGGAACTGGGTGTCTTCTCTGGCCTTTGCCAGTGCCATTTTCTTCTTCTCGTACTCAGCAGCATACTCACTCGACTGGCTGATTAGTTCAAACATCTTGGTCCTCTCCTTTGGATCCTTTAACGCTATGGACTCCACTGCCCCCTGGTGACCAGCATTGTGTTTTTGCATTAAATGTTTATATAATGTTTATAGAAGCGATCCAGGATAATTTTGAGTGAAGAAAAGTTCCTCATATGATTGTATATGTCACTGCAGCATACTGTCATATTTAATTATTTAATTACAAAACAAATAGCACAGTACATTGTAATACTGGGAATACAGCCATCCTGATATACACTGGCATCTTACCTGGAACACCAGACAGTTTTGAGCTTTGGTCACAATGCCAATCTTTTGAAGCTCCTCTATATATTTGGCATGACTAACAGTTCGACCATTGATGCAATACTCAGTGGAATTACCTGAAAAATACAGATGACCAGTTTTCACTCAAGAATGCATTTCTTCTGAGGAGAAATAGGAATCAAGCTTGAATGTTAGCTGGTATTTCTTTACAGACAGATTTCTGGAGTATGCAGAGCACTGAGACACAGAAGCATGGTGTGCAGTATATTTGTGAATTATTAACTTAACTAACTTAATCAGAGTAAAGCTCTTCTGTTTTGTGTTTTGGTTTAGGTCTTAGCAGTGCAGCATCTATTACTTCCCTCAACTTGAGTTTGAGAGCCAACTAAAGCAGTGGTTCCCAACCTTTTTAACTTAAAGCTGCCCTTGCTTGTGTCCAAAACAAACCAGACCCCTAACCCAAACCTTCATTCACAGAAAATGCCATCAAAATCCTCCACTTATCTTTTGAGTTATGCAGCTCAAAAAAAGATAAACCAATGCATCAGAAATCATAATCTCCTCGGCAGAGGTGAGAAAGCACTCAGAGAGCAAACATCCACCAGAGGCTGCTCAGTTTCTCATTTCACAGTATCACTGACCTACATGATGTGAGTTTACAAACAGTATATTTTTCAAGGTTAACAATAGTCTTTAAAAAAAAATCCTGAATTCAGGTTAGCTTCTGGATCGTCACCAAATTCTAATATCTTCTCCTGAAAATGTCCTCAAAATCCACCCTTTACTTTTGAGTTGCGCTGCTCATGGACAGACAGACGGATAACCCCTGCAAAAAAGTAACACCAGTGTGATATAAACCCATTTCCACTCATCAAACTAAACTCACCACTGATCCTCCGTCTGAAGACGGTCTCCTGGTCCTCATCATCACAGTAGTGTAAGGCAACACTGGTGGTGTCAGACACAGGCTGCCCAATGTGGGCTCCATGGACTAAGTCTCTGAGGTGCTTTACCCGGAGGACGGCAGCCCGATCCCCCATGGCGAAGCTCAGGGCATCCATCACATTGGACTTGCCTAGTATAATGTGAAATGTTTTACAGCAGACATTCCCAGAGACTTAAAAAGAACGATGGGTTCCAGGAGTTTTCTGAGGTAGTACTCTTTATCTGTTGTGTTTTTTTGTAACACATGCATTAAATTAGGTTGTGATTTGTTTGTCAAACATTGCCCAGGAATGGATTGTTTACCTATTCAAAGTAATTTCAGATATTGCAATAAAAAATAGTCCTAATTGTTACATTATGTACAAATTTGTTCTTCTAATGGTTTTTACTGTGAATTGGGTTGTGACAGTTTAAAAAAAGTTTGTTAGACCATTCTAAGAAGTTAGGGAAAGAGATGTATAGAATATATTTGCTGCAATTTTATTTTAAGAAGATTCCAAGTGTCTGAATTGAAAAATGCAGTGAATGAAGTGTTTATTCTGTAATTAACAAAACCAAGTTAATGCAAATCTGACAGTGGGTTTCAAACTGGGTTAAAACTTTTAACTAAAAATAAACGTTTCATAACAAGACCTGGTGCACCACATTAATGGAAGCAAACTTCTTCACTTGAGCTAAATATAAAAATTGGCATTAAATATAAATATAAAATTGTACATAAACTACAAGAAGTATATTTTTGTTCAGCCATTTACACATAAATGATGTAGCAATTTAAGTTTCATGCTAAAAACCTGTTAGCATTGACAGCTAGCTTTAGCTTTCGCTGGAGACAGTTTATAGAACCTACTTACCTGAGCCATTTGTGCCAATTATGCAATTAAATTTCATGAAAGGGCCGATAATTTGCTTCCCTCGCCACGACTTGAAGTTTTCCACGTCAAGTTGTTTCAAATAACCCATTTTGAATTCACTCTTTCCAGAAGACTGGAGCTGCTAACTCCTGCAGATTGAGTAATGGACAGAACGATCGACGGGATTAGACACAGGCGGGAAAGTTAAGGTAATCCTCCATTTTAAACTCTCTCTTTTTGTGTACGCGCCCGCGCATTTACGTGTGTACACTTGTTTTTAATTCACCGCTTTAGAACTCACTTAAACTCACTCGTTTTCATGCGAATCAAAGCTTAGTCTTGTCAAAGTTATGTGAAATGTGGTTAGGTTAGACTTAGACTTAATTTATGGCATAAATGATCTGTGTTATCATTAACATTACTAATGTCTAATTACTGCTGTGTCTCTGTACAGCACATCAAACAAGAAGTGCTAAGGAGACGAAAACTGTCTGTCTTGTGACTAAATAGATAAAAAAAAAACATCTAAGATATTCATTGACTTATGAAATTTAAATGGATGGACGCATTAAAATGGATAAAACAGAAAACAAACACAACATTATTGGTATATGTGACTTTATTGGTCAGTCTTAAAGTAAGATACCGTAAATCTGAGGAGGAAGCAACCATGTCTCACAAAAACACATTACCACACAACTTATCTGCATTTTTTTTTAAATGATAGAAACATAATTATATGTGTATGTTTATAGAATGTTGATACTATTAGAAAAATAGAAAATAGAAAAACCATGACTTAACCACTGTGCCTTATCACATTCATATCCAGGAAATGGTTATCATCATGAAGGCGATGATAACCAGTTCCTTCCATTTACTAACATACTGTAATGCATGTGTTGCTCACTGTGCATGACCATATTCTTATCCAGGAAATGGTTGTCATCACCTTAATTTCCTCAAAGCATTATGAGCACAACAATGAGATAAATCATTTATGTCTTATGAAATATTAATGAGAATGCAGTACAGTCTTATGGGAACATATTTTTGACAAAAGTCCACCCATGCTTATTCATCTCTTAATCATCAATAAGGATGGTCACGGACGTACTCCATGATATGTTTAAGGCCCAGCCAGGTCTCAGTAGCAGTTGGAATGATCTGATTAGATGGCAGTACGAAACCATAGCGACCGGTGTCCCTCAGCTCAAAGGCAAATGAGTATTTGATGCCCAGATTGTAGGACCAGTCAATGCTGCCACCACTGGCTTGATCTGAGGAGATGAAGAGACATGAGTCATATACTGTAGTGGCAACAGTGTAAGCATCAGTAATAATGCTAACAAGTTTTTTCTTATGATGTAGTAAAGCAAAGGTTAAAAGGTTCTTACAGATGATGTTGCAGATGCTTCCAACTTTGTACCTGGTGCCATAGAGAGAAGTGAGTTTCTGTACAGCAGCTCTGCCAACCGAGTCCTTCAGGGACACAACAAGGACATTATACTAAAATTAGGATGTAAGCTCTCCATTTATACCAAGAGAACAAGAGAAAGGCTGTCAGAGTGATGTCCTTTTTAAGTTTTCTACTTTAACAAACTCAAATTAATAAAGGAAGAGATTTGTTAGTTCAGCCTTACCTTAGTTTAGCCTTAGTTTAAAAGCTGCCTCAGATAAGATACCATCATTTAAAATATGATGCTAAATTTTACCTACTTTACAAGGCAGACATCTCCTCCTGTGAGGGAAATCCCAATCTGCCACATGCCTCCCTACAGTTCAATTTCTCATTTCTTACCAGCTCACGCTGATGGGGCACGTTGTGACAGGAATAACCATAGGGGTACATGAGCAGCTGCGAGTAGGCGTGCACAGAGATGAAAGACTTAAAGTTGCCGTGACTCTTGACGAAGTTCACCACGTTTTTAACCTCGATCTCAGAGTGAGCCGAGGGGCCGTGGTAGGAATCGGAGCAGGGGTTCCTACTGGCACCAGGACCTGAAGGGGAGATTAAGAACTGTCTGGTACACATAATAACAACACAGAAAAGTATGGAGAACTCAGTGGGATTTTTGGTACAGACTGGCAGCTCCCATTCAGTTTAAACAGTTTATGACATAGTTTTAAATGAACACAGATTTGCACTCAGTAGCTGCAGTGGATAGCATACGATGCAGTTCTATTCTATGACAATTTGACATTCCAATATTTGTATAGGCTACATATAATATATTTGTATTAATAAAACATCTATCTAATCTATACTCTGTAGGCAGCATATTGAAATAGAGAGCATCACTCTTTTTTACACTCACCAGCAAAGCCAGCATCCCAGTTCCTGTTGGGATCTACACCACGACACAATGAGCCCGAGTTCCTGGAGCGGGTCTTACGCCACATGCGGTCCTGTACATCAGATCACTTCACTTAATACAAATAATAATTTTCATTCAACAATTTATACCTGTACTTATATTGATAGACTTGTAAATGTAGCTATACGTTTACTGTTTAATCGAGTTGTGGTGACATACTGCAGAGTGGGTGTAAGCGTAGCCGTCAGGGTTGGCCAGGATCAGCATGTAAATATCCATGTTGTTCAGAAGAGAAGTCACAGAGACGTCCTTAAAGTAGTCAGTGGCAATCTAAGCAAGAACACAAGGCACTGATTAGACAAGGCATTCTCTCAAACACAAAACAATGTTTTATTTGTTATGTATGTGAGCAGAGACAATCACAAAGACAATTCACAATACGCTCTGTGTAGCAGAGAAACAAGGAAGACTCATTTATTTGTAAAGACACTATAAGAAAGTAAATGTAAAGCCAAATGTACTGAGATAGAAGATTACCTTGGGTCTAAAACCAACAATAACAAATGCAGTATTATACATGAGTAGCCTGTGTGAAGAGGTCTACTACATATTGAATATACAATGAAATTATGCTTTAGAAAAACTGAGGATCCTTTCATTTGAGCAACTAAAATCAGTTTTTGTGTATTTTAGGTCATTTGACTAATAATGTCAGCTTTATTAATCATACTACAACTTTTAAAATGCACCTCCAAGATTCTTTTCTTCTGATGTTTTTTCTCTCACATCAGTATAGTTCCACAGCCTACCTTGTTGGCTGTCCACACTCCAGTGGCCTGAGACACCCACTCTCTGGAGTGAATTCCTGTGTCAATCCAGATGGCAGGACGCTTGGAGCCACCAGTGCTGAACTGAACATGAAGGGAAACATCCTTAAGACGCCGCAGGTGTTGTATAAAGTCAAATACACTTTACACAAATAACGGACTTTTTACTTTAGTTATAACAAAACTAACTCACTATTACCACATTTATCACCATATGGTGCTCAGACATGCAGGTATGAACACATGTAATTGTAATGTTGACATTTATGTCATGTCATGGACGAGGTATCCTACCTTGAGCACATACATAGGCCTGTTCTCATAGGACCTCCCAATTTCCTGCTTGGTGACCAGATCAGGGTGCCGAGCCACCAGGTCGTCCATCCAGCTGTAGATCTGTGTGAGACGGTCAAGCATTCAAGATTAGAAGATTATTGGTTAATTGCATTTCAGTGCCTGTCACTGGAGATGGCTTTGTAAAGGGCTGCATGTTCTTGTTATGCTCTTTTCTCTGAATGTATTTATTTTAAATAATTAGAATTGTTTATCACTCTCTTATTAAAGAGCAGCCTATGTTAATGTTTACCGTCAAATAAGTACACTGTTACCTTTATATAGTTACTACATTCTAATTTGAAATATTGTACTTACTGATAAATCATGCATTTTTATTTAGCCCAAGCCCAATTCCTTGACCTTGGCAACATTTTTGACTCAATTGTGAGACAGAAACTCTAATAATACTTAAAATGTAGGCATGATATAATATAATTTAATATAATATAATAAGTGAATAAGTGTGTGTACAGTATATATGCAAGTATAGCCTACTGTCTCAAGAGAATGATAGGCCCCAAAGTTGAAGCTTCTGGTGTTGCGCTCCTGCATCTTGTTCTTCTCCATCTCAGTCTTCTCCTCATCGAGAACATCCTAAAAGTGACATGTGACATTTCAGCATTCAACGTCATTATCACAACTTTATCACGATCAAACTAAGCCCCAGGATTCGATGATCAGTGAGCACTGATAGATCGATGCATATATCAAAATTGAGTGTGCAATTTACAAACCTGGAGGTTGTCAATCATGACAGTGAAGGGGATGGAGTGGGCTTGAAGGTGCTCCTTCACAGAGCTCAAACTGGCATATGGGACTCGGATGTCAACAGGAAGCTCAGTGGAGACAGGGTGGAGCCAAAAGTCCAGCTGGGATCAAATAGGCATAGAGGAATCACATAATTTGCCTCAACACAGTGGATTGAACTGGATTGAAAGTGTAGTGAACAGAATGGACCATTTTTAAAATCGTTTTTCAAATGATTCAGGGAACATGGACTAGTGACAAATGGCACGAAGCTAAACATGAACGTTCTGTCATAATCTCTAGCACGATGGTGTCAGTGTGAACTGAGAACTTGTCAACATCAGTGTGAGGGGTGTCTTTTAATCCTCCTCTCCTATCCAATATACAGCACTAGCATTCCTGTACCTTATACTGTCTATTTATTAGATGTGAGATATATGGGAGGTACTGATCAGATTTAAGCATTGCTGTCTCCTCCTGTGTGGCTAATCCTTTCCTTCACTGCAGTGGATTTTACTTACGCTGAAATTAAAGCTACCTACACTTACCTACACGTATGTTTTCACATCCTGCAAATTGGTTTCCAGTCTTCATTTGCCACATTGAGCTTCAGCTTTATTATAAAGTAGATACAGTTATTATTAACTATACAATGGTGTTAGGGTTTTATATGAAAGAGAACTATTATAGGAGTTTGTCTCCTGAATATGTCACACAGGCAGCTGACAAAAGGTGAATGTTGGTGTTGATATTTTGTGTGTGTGTTTATGTTTATTATTTATACCTCCCACTCCTCTTTCGTCTCCAGAGCCCGCAGGAGTCGGATCTCTTCCTCAGACCTTACATTGACCCTAATGACCTGATCTCTGGAATGAAAGTCAGTAAAGTCAACAATATTAAACTCAATGTCATATATTCTTTATCAATAGACGCTTTTACCCATACTTGTGATCACTGCTACAATCTTTTACAGACGTACATGATGACTTAGGTTTTCTCTAAACATAAAGCTTTGTCATATTCTACCCATTGAATCTGCAATCTGTGTTAAGATGTCAATTACTTTTCATTTTGAAAAGAAGACCGCCTAATCAAGATTAAATATGAAACATAAGCCCAAATCTGTGGTGTACTTTATATTGTATATACACTTATATTTATTATTGTGTATGGTGTCACCACATTTATCTGGAGCATTTGCAAAGCCAGCAACTGGCATCATAGCAAATATTAATAAACTGAAATGTTGACACCAGTAAACTATGATCCTTACATGTTGTCATAAATTAAATTCAGAGAACAGACTGCTCTTCTTGCAAAGTGCACCAATAAACGTACCCATTGAAAAATCTCTCAGCTTCAGCCGCAGCCACAAACACCAACGCCAACCAGACCAGGCCTTTCATGTTGTCTGACGGTCCACTCCGTGTGACAGTGTGTGACAGGCATCAGTTCTTTTAGTCTAATATAATGAGTGGACAGGTGGACTGTTCCCACACAGGACAGTTCACAGTTCAAGTTATTTTGAAAGACAAACATGGTGATTAAGCTTTGTATCATTTTCCCCAGTGCTCAGCTGCAGATACAAGCAGTTTCCCCAGATATTTTACTGACTCGAGTAATCTCTGGTATAAACATTTAAGAACATAATTCTGTATAATCTGGCATCTGGTATTATATATCCTTAATCTGTTAAAGCTGTAGTCATGTGTAACTTAAAAATATATGAAAATCTAAATGAAAGTCTATAACATTCTTGTTCACACTATGCTGATTAAGACTACCAGTTCCACACGACTCTTTCTGTGTCGCCCAAAGACTGCATCGCATTAGTGAGATGGCTGCCAATGAAGTATGGCTACAAACAACAAGCACCCATGTAAAGTTTGTCAGTCAGTCATCATCTAACCGCTTTATCCTCCACCAGAGGGTCGCGGGGGGTGATAGGCGGGGTACACCCTGGACAGTTCGCCAGTTCATCACAGGGCCACATACAACTAGAGACAAACAACCATTCACTCTCACACTCACTCCAATGTCAATTTAGAGTGTCCAATTCACCTAATCCCAACATTGCATGTTTTTGGACTGTGGGAGGAAGCCGGAGAACCCGGAGAGAACCCACGCACACACGGGGAGAACATGCAAACTCCATGCAGAAAGGCCCTTGTTCCAACAGGGGCTCGAACCCGGGTCTTCTCGCTGCAAGGCAGGAGTGCTAACCACTACACCACCGTGTGACCATGTAAAGTTTGGATTCTGTTTATTAAAAAACTTTACATACAGTGACGACAAACGCTTCTAGCAACCTGGTAGCAAAGGGGTGGAGATGGGGTAACATCACATATGTACTGGAGCTTCCTCCTTGGTTATTGGAATTGAAAATCAGTAAAATGGTGTTAATATATGGTATTCACCATGGGAAACGTTCCTTTTTGCTTCTAATATAAATGAAATGTTAGGAGGGAGATTTCTGATCAGACAGTTTGATGGATGTCAGGTGGTGGAAAGGAGAAGGAGGCGTTATACTGAGGAGAGCGAAAGCATCAGGCATGTGGTGTGGAAATTTTTCCACCAGATGATAAACTTTATCATTGGGGAAATTGGGGAAATTGATGTGTGTGTTTGCCAGCTCTGCTCTGCCAGCTCTGCAGTCACTTTCATTTACCTTTGTGCAGCCGCCTCACTCTGCTGCATACATGTATAGTGTTTCCTATATTGACCTCCCATGTTAGTTCAGCGGCCACATACAGCACAATTTAATCTCAAGTGGGCAGGACCAGTCAAATAATAGCATAATAACCTATTACACTCAAGCACTCTGAATGCTTCCCTTTGTTTTACTTTGAATTAAGTGTCTTTTTACAAAACACCCTGAAATTTCTTGAGAAAAATAAGTGCAATTTCAACAATATTATGCTTAAGTTAACCATTTACAAAGGCACAAAACATTTAGCCGCAGGTATCTGGAGCTGAAAAATATAATAGTAGTCATAATAGTCAAACATCTGTGCAGCGGTCACTTCTTCCTCTCTCTTTCTCTCCCTCCCAAGTTGACCCATATTTCATCCACTTTTATCTTCTGCTCAGTTGAATGTCTGGTGTAACTCTGCTGCTCTGTGATGCTTCTCTGTTTCTGCACAGAGCAGACAGGTTCACGTTCCCACAGCTGCTGACACTAGATATACTATCATTTCATTGAATACCTTGCTTTAAAACCACTAAATACAGTTACTTATGTGTTTGATTTGTCTATACTATCCACTTAAAATGTAGTAGTCGTGTTGTAAGACTCTGTGTTAGTGGGTGGATTCACATGCTGCAGACTGTCTGTCACCATGCAGCCATGGCTGAAATTCTCCATCTACTCACTCAGGCCTTATTTGCAATGCTCCAAAGATCAGCCACAGCACCTTCATTACTCCCTGTGCCAGTATCACATGTGTAACCTGCAGCCTGCCAACCTCGATCCTCTGGATCTGAAATCTTTACATTTGCCAAAATACAAACAAAAGTCATGCAACATCGCAGCTTGATCACAAAAATCTATTCAAGGCATCTGAATTTGGAGCTCAGTCGCTGACTAACACTATTTGCAGTATAATTTGGAGTGGTCCTGATTCACATTTTCCCTTTGCTATTTGTCTCTCTTCACTCTTTCCTCGGGCCAGCTGCTGTTAACAGCTTCTACTTAGTGTGTCTTAAATGACCGTCTTGATACTCCACTCACTCTGCCTCCCACCTGCTGCATCCTCAGCTTTCATCACTGCTGCTCCCATGGTTTCCTTCATTAAAAACAGCCTTGGATCCATCCTTGGTTTATCTTCGGCAGCGGGCATATGATGTGTTATATATAATGGCAATATTCACAGTCATATTCACAGTATTTTTCACTTCTCTGAGTATTTTCCCGTTTTTGGGAATGTGAAACTAGTGTAATCAGCGAGACAATCTTAAAGGCAGGGGTTATTTATAATGATCAGTGAGGGTGGAGGTTTTTTAGGGGTGGGTGGGTGTGTGTGTGTGTGAAGGGAATGTTAGTGGTGAGCCTATTGGTCTATGAGTAAATCAACTTCCATAAAGAGAAAGATGGGGTTTCCTTTGCCTTTGGAGATTGCAATATAAACCGACTTATGGTCCCAAAACTGAGCTGCCACCCAAACCTCTTTCTCCGCTCTGTTTCTATCTGCAGATAAAAGGTGAGACAGTGTTTTCTTTTCTCCACTGGAGCTGATTTCTTGGCACATATTAGACTGATAGAAGCTTTGGTCCTGTTGTTGCACTTGTTGGAATACATCTCCTAGTTGACTGATTAAGTTGTATGTTCTTAAAGCAAATGTGTTTTTGGATGTGTGAGCTTCATGAGGTAAAGAGGAAATGTTACTTTAGGATGTCGTTGTCAACTGGAGAAGTTCCTGTTGACCGTGGTGTGTTGTTAATTGTGGGGGTGAAGCAGCCAGTGGTGCAGGTGTGAGCTATACTGGTGCAAATGGACTCTTAATTTGGAAGTGATGATCATTGTTTTTTGATGAGCTTTTTGATCATATCTGATTTGAATAGATTTAATGTCTTAGAGTCAATAATTTGCTTATGTGTGACTACAAACATTCACAGTAATGTGCAACTATGTGATCACATTTTGTGAATAAGTTGCTACCACTTTTTATTCATGTTGTGTATGCTTGTCTTCTTTTACATTGTAAAACACATCACAAATACATGCATCAATTATTTCTAATATAAACGTAATTTTAATATGTGTGTGGTAAATTTACAAAGATTTGAATGGCATGAATTTAAACATAAATCCATTTTGTATGTGAAGGTGATGTGCGTCTCCTCCCATTTCTACCTGTTGAGAAAAAGAATCTCATACATAGACTACATTTATTTTGTTATTTGTGTCTGGCTTCTTGTTCACTAATCTTTAAGGCATGTAGATGTCATCTTGAGGTACATTACTAATTACAAAAGCTGTTAGTTGAAAATGTGTCTCTGTGTCAGGGAAAAAGAAACAACTGACCACAGATGATACTCTAACATTGACAAACACAGTTTTATATACATGCTCTTTCCACATAATGTATATATACACATGTATGGTGGCTAATGAGACATAGTGACAAATCCATGTATTATCTACTGTGGTTGTTCCTGGGAATGTCTCTTTCTGTAGATGATGTAGCTGTTGGCGGGATTGACATCGGTTACATGAAGCAGGACACATTAGTTGTTCTGTTACATTACAGATTTTGCATCTGTCATTTTTTCACAACTTTGTTTTGAAAGATTTTCTTGAATCTGGAGGAAAAATAACAACTTATGAACAACTCCTTCTTGTTACATAATCATAATAACAATTGAATCGCTGTTGCTCAGATGGAGTGACTGTGGCTCAGGACTGTTCTGCATGGTTTCTATTTAAGGAGAGAATGGCTCGTGTTTGAGATATTTGTACCATCACAGGAGATGTCAGGTGTTTCCTGATAATCTTCCAGAATATAATCATCTAGAACATAGACCTTTAATGACAGGGATGCCCGTAGGGGTGACAACTGGACCACTGATCCTTATCCTAATTTAGACAAGAGCTTTTTCCTCAAGGCTGACCTCTAATCTACAGTCAGTGTCGTGTTTCTTCTAAGTGGAGATATTATTTTTGTGAGACACGAACGAGACATTCCAATCTCATTCCCCTTCAACCTGACCCCACCATCACCTCTTCTTATACGGCTTGTTCTAATTGATTATAAATAAATTAACTTGTGATTTAATTTCTTTAAAAAATGGAAAATTCTGTTTTTGTGCAGGATTTGAAACCAAACAGACGGCAACATGTCAGAGTAAGTGGTTCTCTATTTGTCTGAGACCTATTCACTTT
Organism: Solea senegalensis; assembly: GCF_019176455.1. Taxonomy (NCBI): domain Eukaryota; kingdom Metazoa; phylum Chordata; class Actinopteri; order Pleuronectiformes; family Soleidae; genus Solea; species Solea senegalensis. The sequence goes on along the minus strand of NC_058030.1, from coordinate 8,283,214 downwards.
CAAAATGTGTAGTTCACTTCGTCAGTTACACAGGATTCTGTGTTTTTGTGCAGTCAAAGTCAAGTCCAGTATCACATTTCTTTGTTTTTTATGGCTCAAACTGTCGTTTTCTCCTCAGAAAAAAGATGTCATCGAGCCGCAAGCATCATCTGAAGGTAAGAGTTTGTTTTACAAAATATTTAATGAAGCAAAAACACTCTTGAGCTCAAGCTGAAACTGGGTAATTGACATCATTAACATCATTAACATCAACTGATTGTTTCCTTGGCAGAGCTTGATGCTTTCCATCGCCAAAGATCTGCTGGAGGAGGAGGAGAGGGAACGGGAGGAGGAGAGGGGGCGGTACATGGCTGAGAGCTGCCCTTCTGTGTCCATGCCCCGGAGCATGCAGGAGCTGCAGGCACGTCACAAACCCACAGCCGCACATGATCATGCATTCAAAACAATCACTGAACTTACATCGCACATGTCCATGTCCCAATATATACTGTGCTTTATTGTCTATTTGAGTCTAAATGGGGTTATAGTTTACTGTGGAGTCGCCCCCTGATGGCCAAAAATACAGGACACTGGCTTCCTTTTTTGTGCAGTCTATAGGATGAATACAAAACGTCATGTCCTGTAATGCTAGGTAACTTCCTAGTTCAGATTGATACAGGGTTAACTATGAAAACATGATGACTTGTGACTGCAGAAGACTGGAAGAGAGATGTAAATGCTCTCATGTCGTTGATCCTGTAATGAACTTTAACTCGTCCACAGTGCAGTTAGTTTGGGAACTTGACATTTTTCTCATGTCTGTGTGTTTAGGAACTGTGCAAGGAGATCCATCGCAAGATCGACGGGATCGATGAGGAGAGATACGACCTGGAGATGAAAGTCAAGAAATCCAACAAGGAGGTTTGTCTTACCAAATTATGTTAAAACATCCAGTAGATATTTTCAAATGGAGTGAATGCTCTGGAGTTTCCAAAGAAAGCAAGTATGTCATGGCAGCTGCTAGATTGGGATGATTCCCAGCTCCTACCATCCCCATTGTGACAAGCCCAGCACCTCTGGGACCAAAATGTCCTTGAATATGATACTGATGTCGGTGTATGAATGGCGTGGATGAGGGAATAGGGTTCATTCCTTTGAATGTTAGTGGAAAACTTGTTTTGAAGTACACCGCAAACCAGATGGTTTGTATTTTGTATGATAACAAAACCCTGTTTTTCAATGGCTCACGTCAGAGTATTATTGAAAGTCCCTTTTTTTTGTTTTTATATGAGGTACTAAAACATGGGCAGTGCTGGAGAAAAGGCTACCGAACTGCAAAAAAAATCAGTGAACATAATCTTAAGATATTGTATACTTAAAGTGGGTGTAGATTTCTCGCAATTAAGCCATTTGAAGTGGTAAAAGTCTGTTTTTCCTACGAGGTGTCAGTGCTGTATACAACAATACAAACCCCTGAAACTATCCCATTAAATGTAGATATTTTCTGCTTCAGTTAACTAAAGTGTAGTGAATCCAGGGTTGAATATCCTCCGTGATGTCCTTTATATCATCTTCACCTTCCAGATTGATGATCTGAAGATCAAAGTTCAGGACGTGATGGGCAAATTCAAGAAACCTGTCCTCAGGAAAGTTCGTATGTCCGCTGACGCCATGCTTAAAGCTCTGCTGGGCTCCAAACATACAGTCAACCTGGACCTGAGGGCCAACCTGAAGCAGGTCAAGAAGGAGGTGAAAGAGGAGGTGAGGAGCTGGTTGGACTTACTCCCTTGTGTGTTTTTAATCTGTTTGCGCCTTAGTTGACAGAAGCAGTAAATTAGTTTTAGGAGCCGGTAAATGTGGGGGCCTGTTAATGTAGTGGTTAAAAAAAAAACTAATAAAGTCAATAACCTTTTAATTTTCAAGCTGTTACATCATAAATGTGCTTCTAAATCATCCTTTAGACCTGCAAACAATACATAAAATACCCATATTTAATGCAGGTCATGTGAAGGTTCTGATTGTGTCATTAAACTGCCTGATCCATTTTGATGTTTCAGGAACTGCGTGATGTCGGTGACTGGCGTAAAAACATTGAAGACAAATCTGGCATGGACGGGAGAAAAAAGATGTTCGAGGGCGAGGCCTAAACCTGCAGTATTTACAGTATAGTCTTTTCATTATTTTTTTTGAAACTTAAATCAAATAAATATACATCATCTTCTGAAGAAACTGTCCTCAAGTTTACTTGGATTTACGTGTTTGTCTTATCATCTAAATGTCCTGTTAATTGTGTCTCTAATATCATTTTTATCAGGTGCAAAAGATAAGACATCACTGCACAATGTTATTTCCTGACTTCACAGTGATGTCAGTCATGATAATATCAATCATGAATGATTGTGCGGTCAGATGCAGGGATATCTGGAAAAATACTTTTTTTTCATCTTCACTTTGACGTCTTTGTCACTCAACTAACTTTACTTCATGCAGGCGGGGGGAATTTTACAGTGCGATACAGCCAGACGAATGCCTGCTAGCAATTTCATATAAATTATTAATACAGAATCTTTAAATCACTTCATATTAATCAGTTATCGGCTTATTGGAGAATTTTAAGATCAAATATTTAGGTTTAGATATCTATAGACAGTATTTCTCTCAGAATTTCTCCAGGAACAGCTCTGAGGTAAGCAAAGTAATTTTTATTAACTTAATTTATTTGTTTATTTTATTATTATTATTATTATTATTATTATTATTATTATTATTATTATTATTGTGATAATGTATTGTGTAATAATGTAAATAATATTTTTATGAGCACTTTATAAACCTGTTGTTAATGGTTTGTACACACTTTAACGTAGTTGTCATCAGCTAGGAGTATTTTCACAGTGCCGCGTGTGAAATTATTTCCATATGGCAGAAATGTAAGAAATGAAGTGCATGATCACCTGAATGTATGAATTGTTGCACTCATTACCACAGAATGAGCCATTGTTATAGATGCATATGATGATGTTATCAGAGTTTACACGAAAACAAATCCATATGTTTTACATTTCAGGTGTTTATCTGACTATTGTGAAGGTCCACTCTGCTGCATGATGTAAGTTCAACTTCCTCCAGTCATTTCTATTAAAGGTTAAGGTATTTTACATACAATCCAACAAAATCTAAAGAAGACAAACACCAAACAACATTAACAAAATCCAAATCTGAAATGTATTAGTTTTGCGTAGGCTGGTTCATTAACTAACTCAATCAAGCCAGTGTTAGTAAAGTTCCTCTAAAATCAGGCTTGACGTTTGAGTTTTAGTGTTTACCAAATGCACAAAATGTTGTTGTGCTTGGTTGTTATCAGGGTAAAAAGCTCAATTTGTTTAGACACACAAACACCCTGCTTTGTGTGTGCTATCATGTCAATACTTTTAATATTAAGGGTCCAGTATCTCCTGAAAGAAAGAACTGGTGAGGTTTTTGATTGTTTAGAACGATCCCTTGATATTACACGTTGGAAATATTTTCCTCCCATGGAATCTGCCACAGTTTACTGTATAGTTTCTTTGTGCCTTACAGCTGAATGGATCAATCAAACACTGTCTCTATGGATGAGAAGCAGTATTCAGTTGTAGATTTTCAGTCTGTGACAATATGCAACTTCACCTCTAGATGCCACAAAGTCCCACGTACTGGTCCTTTAAATTGGGAACAAAGGGACAAAATTAGCAAGTAATAGCTTGGTATTAACAATGTGTGTGAAATGAAGAATAATGAATTTTAATGGTATAATATGGCAATTATCCATTTTCAGGTGCAGATGTTACACTTATAGTAATGTTAGAGGGTTTTTACCTTGATATTATTTTGTACCATAACATTATAATTTCTCCTAATTATTAGAGATGATGTCACCATGTTGTTACTGCTTGATCCTTATTTACTATCATACTATCACCATATTGTTATTGTATTGTAATATAAAGTTCTACCTTTAAACCAACTGATTTAACATAAATCCAATCCAAATATATTATATTTAGAGTAAGAAATACTGTCAGAATAAAACATCCAATCCATTCATTCAAATGCACTTTTTATCATGACAATAAATGAACAAATACAGCATTTGTCTGTCGCTGGTGACAGAGGTTTCATCCAGCAGCGTGTCACTCAGTGTTCTATTATGGGAAACCTCAGAATGATTTGTGTCTGTGTATATATATATATATATATATTAACTGTTGATTACAAAATCCATCTGTGGTTTCATCACTTCTCTGCATTTTGTCTATCAGAAGCTCAATGGCGCAGGATGATACAAAAAAACAATCTTAAAGGGCGGGTTATTTATAATGAGGCACTCTGAGGAAGGGGGCAGATGACACTGTACTGTATTTCATGACCTTGCCAGCTCATTGGTTTGACCAGTAATCCACTTCCATAAAGAGAGAGTACAGGATTTAGAAGGTATCAGAGATTGCAATATATACCTTCTTAACACTTCGTCTGCCTGGAACTCAGTCTGTGTCTGTGGCTCCCTGACAACGCTGCTCGCTTAAAGTAAGAACCTCTCTCTGTGGCAGTTTGGTGGGATTTGAGTGTGTTTAGCAGATCCAGTCTTAAAGTGTGTGGCATTTTCATTGTTTGCAGAGTCTTTGACGTGACTTATTTTGTCTCGTACATGTTCCTTTTACTTCAGTGTTGAGTTGAGGTTTTTGGTGTGAGTGTTTTGCTGACAATTTGATTAGTTAGTCATGAGACTCTATGTAGAGGGACGGCTGTCGTTCAAGATGGTTAGTGTGTGCTGATGGTAAAATGCCAAAGATTTAGGAGGTTTTGAATTATGTTCATCAGTTATAGAGTTTTAGCCATTCACATATTTAGTTCCTAATGCTTGGTGTTAAAGAACTTTGCTGCATAAGTATACACTTTGCCTTTCAGTTGATTGTATCGCAAAGTTTTATTCTTAATAATTATGATTTGTTAATATGGAATGTACAATAAAAAAGTACTAGTATTTTTTATTGAAATTGTCTTGTTAGTGGGTGTTCTGGAGTTTGAGGGTTGGTGTGCTTGCTCTCTGTGTTGAAAAATGCTTCCATGTGTGTGTGTAAGTGTGCTGCCTGCAGTCGTAAAGCTGTGATGTGTGGTCTGGTGATGTAGAGTGCTGTAAGAGAACACCACTACAAGGCATGAACTTGAAAATCGAGCCATCACTGTTTATCCTCCTGTCATCGCCATGAGTTTCGGGTGGAGAACCTGGACTAATATGCAGCGGCTGCCACCCTCTATATCATTCTTCACTTTAGACTTTCCTTAAATCCTCCTCCACCTAAATTTAGCATGTTTTCTTCTCAAGTGTCCCTTGTCAAAACAAATTCCTACAATAGAGGAGCTTTTATAGCAAATTTCATTTTGATCTGGAGGTTTGTTTGTCTCTGAAATCTTATGGAACAATTTTCTTTGACATATTTTTTAAGCATCAGTTGCTGTTCTGCATGCTCAATTTTCAGTTTTTGTTTAACGTGACTTAAAATATGGTTTATGAGTTTTACAGACCTCAACAAGAACAACAGGATGATGAGCGAAACAGGAGTTGTTATTTCTATTTTCGATACAACTTTTTAAATGCTATTGAACGTCCTTTTGACCAGTGGACGGCAGATGGACTGTGCGCATCTGAGGTCAACTCAGCAGCAAGTTATTTTTGCGATATGCTCTAATGCCTTGGCTTCCAGAGGTATGGTGTCGAGTTACTGCAAACCCTTCCACGTTCCTCCCTCTGGAAACAATCCTACCCATAGCACCCGCACACTTTCTTAAGACAAGAATCACATCCCAAATTTAACTTTGCTGATATTGTTCAATCACCGGAGGTACACGTTGTCATGTCTACCAGGTTTTGAGTGTCCTGAAATACATTCTTGACCCTGGAGATACCCCCCTTTCCTGGTTTACACTTGACAGCCATTTGTTCATGGCCCAACTATGTGTTTAAGGATGCCTGTAGTGGCTGTCGGTCATCTTTTCTTTAAAGACAACCCTACCTACTGTCGCTTTTTTTGTTATTTCCAAATGAAGATGTTATGAACAGCTGTGGCTCCAGGAATAGAGTCTTAATCCACTGTTCTGTCATAGCTCTGAAGCATTACAAGCAGCTCAGGCTTGGAGTATCTGGCCTTCGAGTTCCCCTGGCACTGGCCTCTGTGCCACTCAGACTGTGGTCAAATATTTGTTTACTCAGTTGAGAGGGATCCACATATATACACAGAAAAGTTGTGCTCCATTTGACTCTTTAGAGACATGTTTGCGATGGTAGATAGTGCAGCTGCCAGAAGGTCAGAAAGTGTGTGAGGTGTGTTCACAGGAAACTGTGGTTAGTAATAGTTGTGAGACGTCGAGCAAACGAGTGATGAAGTTAAGATTGCGACTAGACTGGTCACGATGCCCATGCTGACCTTGGTCTACGGCCACAAGTGCCCATGATATGCATGTGAGTGTCAGACCGGGACCATGAACAATGTAGGAAGGTGGTCTCTGTCACGTTTACTTAAAAATCACATAGACAGCCAAATGTAGTGATGGCACCAGGCACCAATCTGATGCTGTTAACAATATTCTGCTGGGAAACCTTAGGTCCTGGCATTCACGTGGATGCTACTTTGACACTTAGACCAAGTACAGCCCTCCATGGCAGGTGGGAAATGTGAGATGAGATTGAGATTTGAAGTAACCTTGTGAATATAATGCGCCTGTTGGCTCATTGCTTAGCCGGCCTAATTAACGTGCTGCTGTGTGTTTGTGTGTTCATTTATTTTTACTTACAGTGAGACCTGAAAGCTCATAGCGAACAACAGACTTTTTGCTTCTTTCTATGTGGAGAGTTTTCAAAAGCTGCAGTGCAACTCATCAGTGATGTAGATTATTAACATTATTAACCCTTTTCAGAATCTATCGTGACGTTTAAAAAGCACTTTAATGTCCAACTGTCCAGCTTTCTAGATGTGAGAGATGGGGACAGAAAATGTCAAAATAAGACACATCAGAGCAGGAAGTGGAATCACACAAAACTTTATAGGATATTACAGATGTATGTGTTGTATGAAGTGGTGGACAAATGCCCACAATCCTCCCCTTTTTTTTGTTTTTCCAGTATATAACCGAAGGATCCTGCAGCAAACATGGCAAACACTGAGTAAGTTAATATAATTTTTGTCTCTTTGACGCATGAATGTCTTACGATCTCTTGGCTGATGGGCCAAGGAGCAATTAGTTAAATGTTCATTGAACCTTTGCTTTTATTTGTTCAGGTTCTTTTACTGGAGCAAAGACCTTTTTATTACATAAATACCATAAATCCATTTAGTAACTCAAATGTATCATCAGTGCATGATTCTGATATACTTTTGGTTTATTTCCTGTCCATTGCTGCTGTTAAAGTTTAATAAATCTACTTCTGTCTGCAGGAAAAGGCTGTCTGCGAGACGTAAGCATACTCTGAAGGTAAGAAACGACAGGCGAGGAGAAATGTTGCTGTATGATTTCAGCTGCATTGACTTCACTTTGTATAACCATGTGATCCACAGAGTTGTATGCTGGTGGTGGCCAATAATTTGTTGGATGCTGAAGCAGGAGTAAAGGCTGGGGAAAGGGAAACATTTCTGGCAGAGAAATGCCCTCCTCTGGAGCTGCCATACGACAAGGACGAGCTGATGGTGAGACCAAAAAGTCCTTCTCCGAGTTGTCGTTCTGTGTGTGATGCAGTCATGTGGAAGGTTTTAAAGCCAAGTCAAGTCAAAAAATCTCACAAATAATTGATTCTGTTTTGTGGGATTAACAGAAGAAGACGAAAACAAAACCTTTACAAAGAAAAATAAAAGGACATTTTTCTCTTCAGGAACTTTGCAAGAAACTCCATGAGCAGATTGACATCAGTGAAGAGGAGAGATACTGCATAGAGTTCAAGCTGAACATGGTTCTCAATGAGGTAAGGCGTGTTTTCAAGTCACCCAGGTTATTCTCACATATTTTTATTTATTTTTTTATTTGAAGATGCTGGTGCTGTGTTTCATTTCATGTCATCTTTTGTCTGACCTTCAGCAAACGTCCTGTCCATTTTATCACTCTGCATTCCCCTCATAAACACCTTTGTTGAGTCAATCTCAGACAGACCTTCTATTTGTGGAGCTATTTTCAACAGAAACTTAACACAATGTTAAAATTAAAAGAATAGAGTGCAGGCAAGGACGAGTGACAGGAGGATGGCAAAAAAGTGAAAAGGAAAGTTTATAGACGGTAGTTGGCTTGGATCCAGTGAGACTGTCTAAAAGACAGGAGGTGAAGCTGAAGGTGGTAGAGCTTAAGAGTTTTGTTGGGAGTGACCAGGATGGACAGGATTAGAAATGAGTATATAACCTGAGCTTTCCCTCATATATTATATGAGGGAAAGCTCAGGTTGAATAGTTTGAAAATAAAGTAAGAGTGGCAGGAGAGGGCAAGATGGAGGCAGATGACGTTTTTTCTTTAAATAATTGCGAAAATAAAGATATGTTTCTTTGTTTTTTTTACCTTAGTATAAAGTCATTCTATTACATGCATGTGTCCACTACCATGGAGTCTACCATGCTGTTCTATTAATTATGCAATTATGTTCTAATTATGCAACTTCACCTCTAGATTTCACTCAATTCTACACAGTGTACCCTTAACTCTTCATATCATGTGTTCATATAATGTTGTCTCTTATTTCCTCCTAAAGGTCAGAGATCTCAACATCAAGATTGTGGATCTGAGAGGAAAGTTCAAGAGACCTCGGCTGAAGAAAGTACGTATGTCTGCTGACGCCATGCTGAAAGCTCTGCTGGGCTCCAAGCACACGGTCAACATGGACCTGAGGGCCAACCTGAAGCAGGTCAAGAAGGAGGTCAAAGAGGAGGTGAGCCCTCATCATCCCAGTAGTCTGCCGTCTCAGATTCAGTCCAGCCGTGGATATTCCATGGATATTTTGTCATCCAGATTTATTTACGTCCATTTCAGCAACAAAAAAAAAAAAATCAACAATAGATAAACCTGTAAAATACAGATTAATTTCAGTAGCAATTAAGACATGGCTTTAGTTCCTCATCCAGGTTGCATCTGGGGTGCGGGTGGAAGTGTACCCCTGAAACAATCCTGGGCGCAAGTGTTCCAGTGCCAACAGTTCCACTTGCGTGACGCTTCCTTTTACACGTTCTCTTAACCATATGAAAAATAAAAGTGGTTGCACATTTTTGTGGTGTATCACATTTACAGTTATTTAAATTAGTATTTGGTGCAGTATTAGACAGTGCCCTTCTAAACACTGAGCTAATATATGAAATATTGATTAAAAAAAAGTCCAACAAAAAGTAGTCACACAAAAAAAATTATGTTATGTTAAAGTTATGTTTTTTTACATTTACATTTACAGAACTGTCAGATTTTTTTTTCTTGAAACTTGTATTACCTGAGAAGGTATAGTGGAGAGCTGCCACACTGGAGTGTGATCAACTTGGGGGAATAACCATTTACTTTTTAAAATAATTTGTATAATTTATCTTTGAAACATTTCTTGCTAAACTCATGTTAACAGGTCATTAATAAACAAACTAAATTGAATGTGTTTGTTCCCAGGACAAGCAGCTGCGTGACGTGGGAGACTGGCGTAAGAACATTGAAGACAAGTCTGATAGGAAGAAGATGTTTGATAGTTAAACGTCAACTTGATTGTTTGTCGGGTTTTAAGTGATTTTCAGGACAGAATTCAGGTCTCGCGTCTTTGTAACTGAATAGTTTTGTTCCAGATGCTTCATATCCGGAAGTGGCATGACAGATGTAACGTCACATTGATAAACAGCTTCTCATATGGTACGGCAAGTGTTGAATGGCCTTAATCTTCTAAATCATAGAAGAATTAAGTTTTCTTTTTTTTTAATTTTGACCTAGTGCGTGAGCTGAATTATATAACTGTACTGTAAAGTCGGCTGAGATAGATGGGATTAAGGTAGGTTATCGTTTCTTTTTTTTTTTTAGTTCTGTAATTTCTGGATATCTCACTGTTGAACAAAAGTCTTCAGCTGAATTTATTTAAGTTGCCCTCTGCTTTTGCCTGTGTCGGCATCGTGCTGTGATTTATTTGTACTGTTTTTAAAGCCAGTACACGGGTAGTGAATCAAACCTGCTTGTGATCCGATTTGTATTTCTGCATAAAAATGGTCTGAATATCTGCAAGTGATCGTCCTCTAAACCTGCACTAAATGCATTTCTGTTCCATTTCCCCACTGAACACTGAAACAGAATCACTGGAATTTTTATTTTAAATGTTGAAGAAATCAATATCATTTTGTTGTCATATTTTTCATTGTAAAAATATGTATCAAGGCACTTTCTTTAAGAGAATGTGGGATTTTTCTTTGACTTTTTCTGCATAAGAAACACTTGATTTGTGTCCTTCAAAATTTCTTGTGCATTAAAAGGTAGAAAATAAAACTAACATGAAATTCCATCCAGCGATGCAAACCTAATCCACTCAATCCAACATCTTGAACACTCCTGTTTTTGCATGATATGATCAGAAGTTACTGAACCATGTTCGTCGCATGAAACTAAGGATGTGCATTGAACTGACGCCAAGTATGTAAAGTGATGGAGAAACACAATGCCCAGTGTGAAGAGGAAAATAATGAGTTGTGCATTAGTGTAGCGAGCCAGCACTGTAAAGTGTATATGAAACAAAGGTCACCTGATAAAAACATTATACTCCAGTGTCGTCTGTACTCAACATCATGTTCAAACCCAAATGTGATTGTCTGATCTTGTCTTGGTGCTGTCACATTAAAATAAAAAAACTTCATGTTAATCTTGTCGTGTTGAATCTCTTCCCACTTCACAAAGCTGCAAAAACCTGAAACTCTCTCTTTTTTAAGCTGACTACTTGAGGCTTAACCCTCCATGCTTCAGATGACATTCATCTCCACCTAATGCAACTTTTCATAACAGTGATTGACTGATTTTTAAGTGATTTTAATAGGACAATGATTTGCCATTAGAGTAGGCATGTAGCATGCACATACTGTAGTTTTACTATAAATAACTTTCATCTAAATAAATACTTAATTTTGGTGACTTCCACTGGTGATTATTGAACAAAATGCATGGAAACATCTTCACATGCGGTGAGTTGTTTACTTAAGTATCATTGTTTTTTAATGTTGGTCCTGTTTCAGACATTGATCACTTCTTTTTTTTTGCAGGACAGAAAACAACGACAAGACATGATAAGCAGCAGCAGGTCATTTGTGGTATGTTCATTCGATTTCCTTATTGCCGTAACAGCCAATAATATGAATATGAATGCTGATGGGGTGGTAGTTTAATGTCCAGCTGCAGCTCCTTTGGTTGACTAGAGACTCTTATTTCCACACAGTCGCTGGGTCATTCATAAGCTGTGTAGCTATTTAGTTTCATGTTTCCATGCAGTGGTGTCAGTCAGTCAATAACAATGGGTGCATTAAGGGATTTGGTGGGCTCAAGCTAACGGAACCTGGGGGCCCAACATCAAACCAGACCCCCCAAACCTCATCCCCAACATATATCAAATCACAAATGTGTCTGTTTTTTATGTGACAGGTTTAACAGAAGCTAGTTAACAGACAAACCAGCGGTTAGCCAATTGATAACCAGCCAATTCTTCTGTTAAAACCACAAAACAACTACGTTTTGCAGTCTAACACAATCACTGCGGTGTCCACTTTGTAGCCATATCATAGAATGCACACTAGCTCCAGGCAAATGTCCCCCTGTCAGCTGCTTTCCATATCAACAGTGCACAGCCTTAACAATGTCCTGTGTATTTGTCATCCAGTTGCTCAGAGTTACTGTCGGTTATATTTGACCTGTGATGTTGGTGGTATCAGGTTCTCAGTCAGAGAACAGCTGCCCCTTCATGTAGACTGCCCAGCCAGAATTAGAATGGAGAGAGAGACCAGGAGTGCCATCTGCAGAGGGGTGGCTAGTAACAACAGTTTGTCTTTTACCTTGTCCACTACACTGGAACCTGTGGTAAAATACTGTAAAGCCCCTTTTAAAACCTTCTCACCTCTGACGTCTTTTGGACAGGAGGTGAACTTGTTTATGTCCCATGTGGAGCTGAACATGAATGAACACTACCTCCAGGTCATACAGGTAAGAATCCCATAGAAAATATACAACTACATGGATCCTAAAAGTACTTGTTGTTTCTATGAATATTTAGCTGTAAATGTCATTTACAACTCTTTAAATTACATTCCACTTATATCCTGCAAACATGATAATTGTGTTTCCATGTCATCCTCCTAACTCTAGGTCAAGTTAACAGGCTTTGCAGGGTTTGCCCAGGGATCCCCAGATGTTTCCAGGCTAGATGGGATATGCAATCCCTCCTGGTGGGTTCTGGGTCTGCATCAAGGTCTCTTGCTAGCTGGATGACCCTTAAAAACCTCCAGCAGGAAGCTCTCAGGAGGAAGGAGGAGGAGCTGTAGTCAGAGTTCCCTCTGATTGTCTGGACTCCTCCCCCTGTTTCTGAGGCTGAGCCCAGACACCCTACAGGTGAAACCAGCCATGTGATCTCACTCATTAAATCATGTTTATTAGAGACTAAATACCCACTGGAGACAATGGTACTGATTATAATCGCATCAGCATGGTGAACCACGTTTTAAAGATGAGCAAAACATATCTGTCAAACGTATCATTTTGAATTAGTTAATGACTCATTTTCAAGTGCTGCTCTTTTGGTTGTATGCATGTTATTTAAATTATTATTATAATTAATTATTTTAATTAATTATTATTTAATTCATCTTAACTTAAAGGTTTGGGAACCCAAAAACAACCTCCTGCGACCCATTTGCAGGTTCCGACCCAGTCTTTGGGAATCACTGGTGAAAAGTGCCCGCCTGATTGCTCTAAACTGCGGTGCAGACACATCTTTACAACAAATGTTTCACAAAGACAAAGCTTTACTTTTAGCCGCGACATAAAGTTATGCAGCTGTAGACAGATTATCACTTTTGGTGTGACACCTATCACCACAGCTAAGGCTGCAGACTAGCAGGGTTTATTTCTGCAGCGTAGGAATCCATAAAAGTTATAGGCTAGATAAGCTCTCCGCTATTTGCTGCTGTGTGAGTGACATGCACAAACGATGAGCCAGTGACGGTGGATATAAATCACAGGGAAAACGAGGCTAATGCGCGAGTGAGTTAGGTTTTAATGCAGATTGATAATTACAGTTCAATGTGAGACCAGTTTGACCGCAGATTATTTCCATGCAATCGGAAACGTCGTGAAGCATAAAATGCAGGGTTTAAAGGGAAGTCGGATCTGTGACAATGAGACACAATGCTAGGAGAAGACGTGAATGTCATTTAAGCAGCTGTATTTATATATTTATGTCTATCCTCGTCTTTCGTCAAGCCTGCTGGCTGCTGGTGCAGACCTGATTTAGACTTTACTAAAGAGAAAGAATGTTAAAGAGGAGGTGAGTTTCCTCTCGCGAAGGTGTAAAGTGACACATGCTGAGAAACACTCACAGCTCTTGCTGGGCAAATTATCAACTCTAATGTAGGCGTCATGTTGGTCTGCCGGGAGCCGCATCAGAGCAACAGTGGTGCCATTTATTGGCATGAGCTTCAGCCAGTGGTTTTATTTTATGCCACTTATTTCTCATTTTTAAAATCATTAAAAAACAAACATAAAAAACACTGCGTTAAATCACCATTAAACAACTCCACTATAATATTACAGTAATTAAAACAGGAAGCAGCACTCAGGTGTCAGTGTTAATGGCTGCAGTTCTTCAGATGGCCACTAGATGCTGCTCTTGATTACAAAAGATGGAGTGGAGAAAATAGTCTGTCTGTCCGTCCAAGTCCATCTATCTATCTATGTGACCAGATGGAGAGTGGATCTAAACAAACCAGTAGTAATTTGTGGTTTCTGAATCCAGCTCTGTGTAAACATACACACATACTGTATGTACACATTCTTTCACATAGTGAGGAAAGGCCACATGCTTTACTTGCCTTTCCAAACTGGGAAATGCCACAAAGAGCATGCTTGAGGCTTGAGTTGTAGGCTGGACCCGTCAGTCCCTGTCTCTGTGGCACAAACATGAACCCGACACCTCCAGCATCACTATTCAGCCATCACATTCCCACCATGACTCAGACTCCATCATCTCTGCAATTGGCACTCACATCTGTCACCACCTTTTCCCTCAGCCCCTCCATACCATAGTCTGACCTGCCGAATGTTTACGCACTCTGATTACACTTTTCTTTAAGGTAATTGGTGTTTTGAAACAATGTTGAAGTCCAGATTCAGAAGTTAAACTTACAACGATTGTGCCTCATGCATTTTAACATCAGTGACGGGTGTGAAAAGCCAACAACCCTGAACTTAAGCATCGCGTTTCACAGTGCAGTACCTGATATGAAGTGATCACTATACAAGTGCAACCCGTTGCCTGCAGTGTTTTCATCACTCCTCCGTCTTATGTGTTTGTTTTGAGTGTGTTTTACAGCAATGATCCACCTCTGCTGTCTCCGGATGTTGGTGATCTGGTAAAATGCTCTTGGCTATCCCCAGCTATCCCCCATCTTCACTTTGTTTGCTGAAGGGACGAGTTGTCTGGCATATTGCCTGGTTATATGTACGTTTCTTACCAAAATGGTGATGTTGTGGTTGCATTGAGACACCTGTCCTTGTTTATTCTGCGGATATAATGACAAAAGGCAAAGCTCGCTGAAATATTTTGCATACACGTTCAATGTCAAACATGGTTTTAAAATTTTAAAAGCAGATCACTGTCGCTATCTTCAAACTTGAGCTCCCCCTCCTCATGTCACTTACATTGGCATGTAGCAGGCTGTGAATGTTTATACAGGACCTTTAGGGTCATGCCTGAAAAGTAGCAGTGGCTATATGGAAGAATATAATGTGCATCCCACGTGAGAAATTGTCATTCATCAAGATCCATAAACTCTGTTGATTATTTTAGCTTTTTTCTGTTTGTTCTTGCAGTTTTCAAATGCCTATTGAGTACATCTGCACCGATTTCTTATTTTTACCCTTAATGATAGCTCCCCTCTTTACTGGAAGAGCAGCTGTGGATAACGTCCACATTTTTAGGTCCCCAACAACACAGCCACTAGAATCAAGAAGGCAAGCAAGGTCCTCTTTTGAGTTTTCATGTCAAAGGGAAGAGTGAAGTGAGGGATACCTTCAAATTCACCAATAAATGTTGCTAAATGGTGATACACCCCAGCAGTTACCAGCTGACAGCCAGCTGGCATCAATCTACTCATCCACTCTGACACCATGGAGCTCCACTGAAATAAAACTCCTCACTTCCTTACTAATTTCTAAGTTGCCTCACACCACCGTACTGGCAGAGCTCTGCCATCACCACCCCAGCCTTCATCTTTTCTAGATATATCTAGAATCTTTTTTCAATCCAGGGAGCATCCAAGTCCAGATATAATTCCATTAGTTGTAATAAATGGTTAAATTATGATCAGAGTGTTCCTGACGGAAGCCGTAGTTAGTTCCTAATTTGTTTATGTCACTGCCTGGACATGAGAAACTTTGTTATCTTGTAATATTTTACTGTAAAGCACTTTCCATAGATCCACGACATCTAGATCCTATGTTGTGTCTAACAATATAGCCTCGGCACCATAAGTCTGATGTCTGTAGCTATGCTATGGTTCGAATCACCTCTTTCATTCAAATTAAATGACATTGTCTAAGTCACTCGTGATTACACATTCTTCCATTATCAGCTTGTAATCTATTGGACCAAATCTAGTATTTCAAACTAAGCAGAACCTTCACCTGAGACAAAACAGGTCAGAAAACACAGACTGACAATGCAAACTCCAATGTGGACTTCAGTATGCAATGATAATGTTGGGTCTGTAAACAGTTACCTGCATATAGGGCGCACTCGTGCAGTACACGTCTCCCTGAGGGAATGTTTTCACGAAACAGTCGTAGCGTAACATTATCCTCATGGAAAACATGCCTTGCTGCTTACCTGAAATCGTGCCCATCTTTTTTTATAGCACAAGTGTTAATATGAGAGGGAGCTCTGCAGCCTTAGAAAGGTCTGGAAGCGTTTCTGGAAACAGATGCACGGCTCAGAGCGGCAACCCAAGATGAAACGTTAACCAGTCAGCTGGCAATCACTTGATATTTATAGACTGCATACAAGCAAGCTTTGTAAGCACTTAACTTGGAGAAATATTTAACCGTGATCCCTTTCGCTCGAGATCTAGCTCAACTTGCGCGTGTTGTGTTCTGGGTACGTGAGATGATGGGCTGCCGTTTGATGATTGATTCAAATACCTTGTTGTGCTCTGTGAAATGATGTCGCATTGGATAATTCAAGTATTTCAAAAGTTTTGACTTCCAAAATCAAAATAATCTTCAGTTATTGGTCATATCAGTTGTAGGTGTTGTAATAATGATGATCATAAAATGTCCCTTGAGATGAAGCATCACTGAAAAGGGTCCAGCATTAAAGAACCCCTCAATCAACATCCAAGCCCAGTGAAGAAGATGCATATGTATATATCTACAATTCCTAATCAGGAATATTTAGGGATTTATTTCTGTTCGCAAGGATAACGTTTTGGTTGAAAGGAAAACACCAGCCCAAAAACTCCTCAGCTGAAACCCTTAGGTGGATGTGTT
This sequence comes from Solea senegalensis, assembly GCF_019176455.1. Classification (NCBI taxonomy): domain Eukaryota; kingdom Metazoa; phylum Chordata; class Actinopteri; order Pleuronectiformes; family Soleidae; genus Solea; species Solea senegalensis. The sequence goes on along the minus strand of NC_058030.1, from coordinate 8,266,474 downwards.
GGCAGAGAGTCACTGCTGTTTTATCTCTTGCCAGTTTTAGGGAACGTGTACACACTGTGAGAAGCTGCTCCTGACTATCAATGGAACCTTTGTGACTCAGATATAGGCTTTCTGCAGACACTTTAGTGGAGTCTTGGAAAAGCCCAGCTGTTTGTGAAATGTTGAACAAATCAGCAGAAAAAAATGTTCACTATTTTAATTCGCTCTTTTGAAAACAGATACAAATTTTTTCAAATTGAAACAGCTCTTGGACTTCAATGTAGACCAAGTTTGACCTATAATCATCTGTTTAAAAGAGTCTTAAAGGCTATAAGAATAGCGTTCCTTGCTAATCACCATATAAACCCAGGACCTTGATCACCTTACCTTCATTAATCTTGTTTTAATCGAGTTAACAGTTTTGGACACGTTATATTTTTCCTGCCTTTTACAGGGTCTGTGGCATTTCACAGAGACCTTAAATGATGCCAGACTCCTCCTTGAAGACGGCTGATAACACAGGATGAAGGCTGCATTGGGGGATGATATTTCAGGAGCTTGTCGGCCGATTGGTCTGAGGATACTGCATTTCCATAAACAGGGGCTCCATATCCATTTCTGAGCCCTCATATATAAACACACCCCAAGGATGATTTCCTTCAGCTGAGTCTGGTCGCCACTGCCGCCGCACCCGCTCCTTGACTTCCCGCCGTGTCACAGGTGAGACAACATTTGATGTCCTCTCCTTACTCCTCCTATTCCTCCCTGCATGCCAGGAGTGAGTGTGTGGACTCTGTCTGTCTCTCTGAAGAGACCTGTTTTACAGAATGCTAAGGTGATGACCTGATCACCTCTCTAATAAGTTAATAAGTAAATGGACACTATAGATGGTCCATGACGGTGAAGCTTGATTACTCTACAGTGAGATCTGAGCACGATGAGATTTTAATGAGCCAGATTGGATGATGCTCCATTGTTTGCTCTTGTCTTTTGCCAATGATTTCCCTTTGTTTTTAAACAATCACAGCTTTTAAAGAGATTGAAATGTGATGAAACCTCATTTCTATCACTTTAAAATGTTTTGTTTTGTTTTGTTTAACTATTGGAATCGTTTTTGGTTCAGTTTAGAAATTTGATATCTCTGCATTTGTTATTGTATATGTAGTAGTATGTTTGCATGCATGCTTTTTGGATGTTAGAGAGAATTATGACATTTCAGTGTTGTCAAAATGAACATTAATCTGAAGCCCTTTGTGCCAAATTCAGAAGAAATCTGTCTGTGGTGGTTTTTCCACTCATTCAGGTATTCTGTTGTATTAAATTCTACTTAATGATGCCAGATGAATAAACAGTATCATATATAGTATATATATATATACATGTAGGTATGTACAGTATATAGTCTGACTTCCAAAATCAGGTCAACTTGAGTTATTGGTCATATTTATCTGATTTTTTTATCTCCATATATGTTTCTGATCTTGGCTTAAGGGACTAGTTATGACTATTCTTGAGTCATATGACTACTCTATAATTTGTTACCTTGTTTTCTTGGTTTCAGTATTTGTAATTGTTTTTTTTGTTTTTTTAATTACTCCTTTGCTTACTTTAACGTTTTAAAAACTATTTTGTTTCAAGTGTTGTGCTTAGCTCCAGGTTCTGTTGTATACTGTGAAATGTGGACTTTCAGACTAATTAAAAAATGATGCAACTTAAGCCTTGAATATTTTCTTAGTAAAAATAACTCTTGGGACTGTGTGACAGTGTAGGTTGGTTTGTTTTTAAAGAGTGTATTGACAGCCGGGCAATTGGCAGCTAACCCGCTGTTGAGGCACATTCCTCTGTCGGGATTCTTCTCTACAAAAGGAATTGATGTGTTAACTCCCAGAGGATATTTAATTTTACATGCTTATCGCAGGCATCAGTGAGGACATTTGACCCAAACTCCAAACTTAGCTCTGTCACCATTCAGGCCACCATCAACTGTTTTAATAGATCACATTTCATAGAGCAAAGGCTTTGATATTTAAGCTCAGAGCAGATTGTAACATCCTTTATTCTCACTCAGTGTCTCGATGTGATTTTGTTTTGTTTTTTTCCTCCTCAAACAGGACGTGAAGACAAGAAACCGCCAACATGTCTGAGTAGGTTTCACCTTCTCATTTATTAGTTCTTCATTTCATCAGGGTTGGCAGTCTAATATGTTTTACTGTTACTCTAAAAACAAGCCAGCACCAAAAATGTTAGGAAGGAAGGAAGGAAGGAGACACGAAAGAAGGGAGGAAAGAAGGAATCAATACAATGCATTCCAACTACTGTTAAATACCACCACTTACCAACTAGGAAGGAAGGAAGGAAGGAGACAGGGAGGAAGGGAGGGATGCAAAGGATGCCAACTACTGTTAAATACCACTAGGAGGGAGGGAAGGAAGGAAGGAAGGGGGGAAAGATGGAAGGGAGGGAGGGATGCAATGGATGCTAACTACTGTTAAATGCCACCACTCACTAGGAAGGAAGGAAGGAAGGAAGGAAGGAAGAAAAATGGTATGGCACTGACAGCGTTGTTTGTGCTCTTTACAGCAAAAAGATGACTTCGAGCCGCAGGCATCATCTCAAGGTACGACTGAGTCCTCACACACTTTGAGTTTGACTCATTAGGACGGAGACACTTCAGAGTCTGTACAACATCCTCTATATTTATCATCACAAGGACACATGTGTACGTGTCATGTTTGTATTGTGGTAGAAACAGTTGTTGTCATAGGAAGTTTATATTTTAGTTGTTTTTAGTTTGTAAAATGCGGCAGTTTTTGTGGATTGTCACAGTTATTGTCTGTAGTCATGTATTGAACTCTCTACTTTTTTTAATGATGTATCTTTCGTCACAGTATTTGCAACATTTCTGGCCTCACGCCAAATGGATAGGTTGTTTTTTCACTTGTTAAATCCTGTGAAGGGGCCACACGGTTGGTGTAGTGGTTAGCACTCTTGCCTTTGCAGCAAGAACACCCAGGTTCAAGCTCCAGTTGGAACAAGGGCCTTTCTGCATGGCGTCTGCATGTTTTCCCTGTGTGTGCATGGGTTATTGCGGTCCAACAACCTGCAATATGGGGATTGGGTAAATTGGTCATTGATGGACTAGTGAACTGTCCAGGGTGTACCCCTCCTATCGCCCTACGTCAGCTGAGTCTTCATGACAGTTGACTGATGCAGGCTGAGCAGATGGGCGTGTCATGAAGTACAGTAGCACCACCTGCTGGTTAAATCTGTCGGTCACACACTTAGTCTCATTCATTCATTGTCTACCACTTTGTCCTCGCTGGAGCCAATCCCAGTTTACACAGGGAGTTGGTGATGGGACATAGGATTGGTAGGGACAGTTCTGTGGCCATGGACCACATACTGTACCTGTCCCTGAACTGTTCTTGCTGCAACTGCATGCAGATGTTCTACTCATGCACCAGCAGATCTGTCTCCTCAGCAAATCATTGTTCTTCTCCAGTTTCCCGCATTCACCAGTTTAATAGCAATGCACCAGATACAGGCAAAACTCTTCACCTACGAATAATCCAGACACTAAATACAACCCCTTGCACCTCACTTTGTGCCTAGAAAATGTTATCGTCTGTAGTGAGAATGTAAATGCTGGTGTTTCCGTGTTTCTGCTTCAGTAATGTAGGCTTCTCTGGCTTGTTGTGATGAGAAAATGGGCAGAGTGCATATAGATGGGCAGGTTGTTTAATGACACACAGGGCTGTATGAAATAACTCAATAAAACAATATTGTGGACTACATCAGGCAACAATATTTGTTAATGGCTAAAAGGATTTTTAAGAGGATTTCAACAAATATGTGCACCCCAAATTTACACTTCTTTGCTTACCATTTCTCAACAGTGAGGAGATGTTCGGTCACCTTTTGTGTTTTGTAGTAGTTTATTCACTATATCACAAATATATGATGAATATTACAGGCAAAAGATGCCTTTAGATCATCCTGTGTGGTATTTAGATCATCCTGTAATATCTTTAGATCATCCTGTAATATCTTTAGATCATCCTGTCTCCTCTTTTAGATCATCCTGTGACGTCTTTTGATCATTCTGTGATCTTTTAGATCATTCTATGACGTTTTTAGATCATCCTATGATCTTTTAGATCATCTTGTGACGTCTTTAGATCATCCTGTGATCTTTTAGACCATCCTATGACATCTTTAGATCATCCTATGACATCTTTAGATCATCCTGTGACGTCTTTAGATCATCCTATGACCCAAGCACTGATGCTTTTCTTCCTCTATAACCATTTACATTCTCTTGTCTTGTAGAGTTTGATGCTGCAGATTGCGGCGAGCTGGATTCAACAGGAAAAGAAAGACATCATTGCAATGAAGGAAGCCTACATCGCTGAAAACTGTGCCCGGCCTAACTTGAGTGGGGATCAAGCCACTCTCATGGTGAGAAATGATTTGGTTTTATTTCTCCTAAATTGGAACCCGAAACCCCATAATTGTAAATAAACTGAGCAGTTCACACTAACATCTGCATAGCGTAGTGTATTTCTTTAGCTTATTTTATGCTTGATTGTGCCTTAAGTAAAAGTGACCATGTTGCTTTGATATATTATCAGTGAATTGCTGGTATGTAGACATGATCTTTACAATCTGCCATTTTTCAGGACACCTGCAAAAAGCTTCACGCACTCATTGACAAAATTGATGAGGAGAGGTACGACATGGAGTCCAAAGTGAGCAAGGCTGATAAAGAGGTACACCACTAACCCGACCCCTGCCTTCCCCTACACTCACCCCCACCCCGTGTATGGTCATTGCGAACACAGGGGAGTTACTTTTTCAATTATTCACATCCAACCATTGTTGGGGAGAGGTTTTCTTTTTCCGGAGAACTTAATTTACACGTACACTCATATAGACATTTACTTTTAGTAATTATGCCTCTATACACAGAATAATGATATTATGTATAATGACACAAAATCCCACCATAACAAATTCTCATAATAAATATCAAGTGATCTGAGAGAAAACAACACTTCCTCTCAACTAATATTTCAGTGATCCTGGCAACTGCAGCTTCTTATGCACTTTTATTTTTATTTATTTTACTTTTATCATTTACTTCATTACAAGGAATATGCGTCCTTTAGAAAACTATCCTGCCCCTCTTCTGGCTTGATTTCACCTCCTAACTGCTCTGGTCATTCTTAGATCGATGACCTGAAAATGAAAGTAGTCGACTTGGCTGGACTGAAGAAACCCGCTTTGAAGAAAGTGCGTATGTCTGCCGATGCCATGCTCAAAGCTCTGCTGGGCTCCAAACATACTGTCAATCTGGACCTGAGGGCCAACCTGAAGCAGGTCAAGAAGGAGGTGAAAGAGGAGGTGAGTGTTTGCAGGAGGACACACACACACACACGTAGAAATAGTGCGTTTCAGAGTGTGGACCTGTGTTGACTGTGAACTGTTTGTGTCCTGCAGCCTGCAGAAGCGGTCGGCGACTGGCGTAAGAACATTGAGGACAAGGCAGACAGGAAGAAGATGTTCGAGACTTCCTAAAGAAATAACTTACTCTGGGCTTGTAGCACTTTTTATTTGGATTTCATGGATGTGAAAAATCCCTTTTGTTTAATTAAATCTGTAGGTTTCATCTTGGTCTGATTGTACATTTGTTAGTGAGTGGTAATAGTGGAAATATACCCTTTAATCTTTAGTTTCCTCCAATATTATAATATATATAATAGTGATTTTTTTTGTTGTTGTTTGTTTTGCTGATGCTCACCTTTAACAACTTCCTCCTCTTAGCGTTTTTGTAATAAACACGTTTTGTTTCCCAACCCTGATGTCATGAGGTATTCTGTCTTCGACTCAGAGATGCACAACACTGCAGAGGAAGCACGTGACACACCATCATCCAATTAGAAGATAGTCTTAACTGCCTCTCACTTAACTTAAATGAACTTAACTCAAGCAAGTCCACTTGCCTACAGCTAACCAAGGAAGATACTTTTCACTGTTTGTTTTCAAGGAAAACATAAGTCCTGAGAAGGTTAACACATAAATCAAATTTGACACATTCAGAGTCTCTGTGAAGCATCACAGTCATTCAACATAGATTCAACCCTGAGTGGTTAAAATCCTTTTGGAACTAGTTTGGAACTGTTTGACGCTGGTTTTGAGCTTTAAACAGGTTGTGCTCTTTGCAGTGGTGTGCATGTCAGATTGGAACAAGACACAATATCCATGTTTTCATCTACATTCACTCTAAAAATTAGGTTTATATTACAATCAATTTGGCACTGGATGCAGCTTGAAGGGTGTGCTGTGCCGACTCGATTGAACTGTTAATATAATGAGAAAATGTTCATCATCACATCTGGCAATCCCATTTTATTGCTGCTAATTTTCAGACTCTTACAGAATGTACTTGAATCATAGAACAAAACCCTTTTCTCAGACTGATTTCCACAGCCTTCTTCAGCCCATCCAAACACAACCATTGCAACTTGTTTTTGTGATATTGAGATATTTTGGAAGATGGAGGTGAAATAAGATTGAAAGCTCAACAATCAGTGATGTCAGAATGTGTTCATAAGACGATTTAGCGCTATGTTTTAATACAATAATGCACCGTGTCCCTTAATCAAGTTGGTTTAGTTGGCAAGTTATTGAACCTTTAAACTGAAAAAACCTTCATAGGAGATAAAATCACAACTTAGACCTGTGTCCAAACACAGAGGAAGACTCATGCTGTGTTTGCCTTCCAGGCCACCATACTGTGTAACATTGAGTGCCTGAATTGACGCTGTCACTCACTGTGGAGTCACAGAAACTGACCACAAGGTGTCAGCAGAGGCCTTCATGTTCCACATCCATGTACCACATAGTGTGTTCAATCTATGGCCCTGAGCAAACTCATCAGGCCACACTTTGAAAATGTCAAACCTTCATAATTCAAGCTCCTCCAAACATATCCTTCTCAGTAAATGATGTTGGTATAGTGGAGGCAAAGAGCAAAAACAGCAAAGTACAACAGAATACTTTAAAAGAAGTAACAGTTCTTTATTGAGATAGACATTTTTTTGGTTTAATTTCAAAAGAGTGTTATAACAAACAGGCTCAACACTTTTTAGATGAATGTATTTTTGTTAAATGTTGCAGTACACAACTATGAACATGTTCAATCTTTCTGAATCTTACTTTTTCAACCCATGAAAACATAACAACCATTTTGATCAGTTCAGTTGCAGATCAGATGGTGAGTTGCATTTGTTTCTTCATCAGTACAGACCAAAATATGTTTTCTTACTGTTGCTGTTGTTGTTGTTTTATTTTAAATTCATTCCCTTTGTTTTCCAGTTTCTGTGTCTGAATCCAGCATGAACTGGAGCAGCTCTAACTCCATCAGATACGGAACGTCCCTTACTGTAAGTTTTGTTTGTTTTTAAAATCTTATTAGATATGTTTGTATTTTTAATGTTGAGGCAGATTATTTGTTTTGGGAACTGTTAATCCAATACTTCATCATGTCATGTAGTTAACATGGGTTGATGAAGAATCCAAAAATCTTAACCCCGAAAAACATCTTTGCTTTCACACCAGCAGGAAACAGGTGCACATTTATGACTTTTCTCACATGTAACCGCTAAATGTGTCACCAGTGTTTTTGGATTTCATCAAATCAAATCTTGATTTCTCCAAACATTAACCCTTACAGCGAATGTCCATATCTTGAGACTCTGAATCCAGTTGTGTACTTTTTAACTCTTGCAGACCTCTCCATGTCCAGCAGACAGCCTGACCCTGTCTCAGTGAAGACTGCTGACCACCACTTACCAGGCCTCAGTGATTTATGGGGTCAAAGGATGAAGGTATTTTCAGGGGCTCATTGGCCTTGTTGGGCACAGAGTTCCTCATTGCCATAAAGAGAAACTGACAAACACCCAACCAAGCACATAAATACCCCCACAGGTTTTCAGTTTTTAGTCTGTGACTCCCTCACTTTCTCCCAGTCCTTCAGTCTCTGCTGCCCTCCTCATCGTCACTGTGTAGGTGAGAAACAAACTATTTTACTTTGTGGATTTAGTGGCTCAAATGAACGTGATGCTCAGTAAGAAACTGATGATGGATTGTGATCGGATTAACGAGTGATTGGATTATGATGGATCTGTGTATTTTCTTTTAGTCCAATCAGTAATCAATAATTCACACAAATGTACCCAAATCTAGCATATTTTGATTTTTGTATTGTGAAAATACTTGAAAGATTTTGAGAATGAGAACAACATTTAAGATGAATATAATGGAAGACAAAGCAGGTGATACATACAAATATTCAATTGAAATATTAAAAAATAAGCCTTTAACTTAAAGCTGGGGTAAGCAAAATATGTACTGTGTTATTTAACAATAACTACACAATAATCTATCAGCATAATGTAAATCAAGGGATCTGAGAGCGACAGAAGATTCTTTGGAAAATCTGGCCCATGATTGCAGACATTGACCAATCACAGAGTAGTTCAGAGAGTGAGGCCACTCCTACAGGCTGCTCCAGAAAGCATTTTAGAGATTAAGAGATTGGCCTAAATCATCTTTACAGAATAAAACAAGTTATTCAGCACTCAACAGTCACTCGCACTTTTCTCTGCCTCCCTGTCAAATTGTAAACATGATATACCTATTCATTTACTTTTCCTCATAAATGTCACCGTTGACCTTTGACCCCAAGCCAGGATTAGCCATGGTTCAGAATGTGTGATACCTGAATCCAACAGTTTCTATTTTTGCAGCAGAGAAATGACGAGGAATGTCAAGAAATCACTGACGACGCCGCCCTTTTAGTACATGCAGGCCTGATTTAAAACATTTTTAAAACAAGATATTAGTAAAACATAACCTCAGGTCTACAACTAATAAGTAGACTGTGTTTTAAACCTGTTGGTGAAGATATTAGCTTGCCATGATAATTTAGCTTGTAAACTAATCCAATTAGCAGATGCACTGAAGGTTTATTGTATAATGGTGGCAATAAAATGCTTCATTAAATAAACTGCAAGTTAGTTTAATACATTTTCATGTGAGAGATGAGCTAAAGCATCTCTTTAAAAATTATATGAAAGTGCTGAGATGACGTTTTGCTGATGAAGCTAAAATTCAAATCTGGTATAGTTTTTTCCTCCTGTCAATCATAGAGGCTTTTTTCTGACTGAAGGGTTAAGGGTCAAAGATCTGGTCCTGACGTGAGCCGATCTTTGTTTGTTACAAATTGCACAACAGTTTGTCACATGTTTGTGTTTTGAAACAGTGAAAGATTAACTTTAAAAGATGTTAATAATGTTGTTTAAATTAAATTAAATTATTATTTTTCTGTTGTTGATAGTAAGTATTTCCTTTCATTCATTTCTTCTCCTAAACAGAGTCTGAAAGCAAAAAGAATCCAAGATGTCTGAGTAAGTATGACTTCACACGAACGTCAACATCCATAATTATAATTTTCTACTCAAAGTAACATTTCCACAACTGCTTTAGTTTGGATTTTGTAAAGAGAGGAAAATGTTTAAAAAGCCATTTGGTCTTTATGTGCTTTCCCTCTTATGATAAATGACACAATTTGAAAGTTATGCTGTAATTAGGGTCAAATGTAGGGTCAAACTACCATCAAAACATTGTGCGTCTGTTTGTGGGAACGTCCTCCTGCATCTTTGATGTTAAACGTCCGGGAGAGAATTTCAGTGAGAATCAATTTTTGATGTCATGTTTTTGTTAATTACAGGGGAAAGAAGATGACATCGAGCCGCAGGCATCATCTGAAGGTAACTAACTGAGCAGAATTTTGAACGCTGAATTAACCACAGAAAACTAGCTATAATTTGTGATAATATGCCAGCACTTGTCTGCTTGCTGTGAACTTCCTTTGCCCCTATAGAGACCTGCCTGAAGACTGTTAATGCAGCTTTAAGAAAACAAACAAAAAATACTAACAACGATGAACTTGTTTTCCAGAGTTTGATCCTGCAGATCGCTGCTAACTGGCTGGAGCAGGAAGCTAAAGAAAATGAAGAAGCCAAAGAAACCTACATGGCAGAGAATTGTGCCGCCCCTGACCTGAGCGGAGACCAAGCAGCTCTCATTGTAAAAACTCTGAAACTCTGCTTTGTGTCTTGGAGAATACTGGAGTCGTGCAACAGTTTATTTATTTTTTATCATAACAACAGGAAATCTGCAAAAAGCTGCACCAGTCCTTGGACAAGATTGATGAGGAAAGATACGATGCTGAGGCCAAAGTGGAAAAGATGGACAAAGAGGTACCGACATCTGTTTTGTATTTTATTCAAAGTGTTAGGCATTTAAAGGTTTTATTTTTTACAAAATGAAATTAATGAAGCTGTTTCAAAAGAATTATCTCCAGTGGTTTCTGTGAATCAGCCGTAGCCGTATCAGTATTTGATGTTGCTCTCTGCTGTTTTGCATTCTTGAGCCCCTCTTCCATGTCTTTAGATCCAGGACCTGAAGATGAAGGTGGTGGAGCTGGCTGGAGTGAAGAAACCCGCCCTGAAGAAGGTTCGTATGTCTGCTGACGCCATGCTGCAGGCTCTGCTGGGAGGGAAACACAAGGTGACCATGGACCTGAGGGCCAACCTGAAGCAGGTCAAGAAGGAGGTCAAGGAGGAGGTGAGGCGTTAGTAACATTATGTCTTTAACACTTGAAAACTGTTGGCCGCCCCTCATGCAGCATTTTGGTTCCATGTGTTTGTCCGTCAGGGTGCAGAGGCAGTGGGCGACTGGCGTAAGAACATTGAGGACAAAGCTGACAGGAAGAAGATGTTCGAGACGTCTTAAAGACTTTCAAATTCAACTTTGCATTTTCACTTCTTCTGATCTGCGATGCCCACGGTTACATCTGAGCCTTTTTCATGGAATTGGAAAAACTTGTGCCATTAAATTGTTATTTTTTTGAATAAGGCAACGTTGTGATTCTGTAATTTTTTTCTTTCGTTTTTTTTACAGTCGAAATTTGATAGTTTATGTGTAAGAGCTACGACTTGTTTGGTCAATTTTGAGCAGTTTTGCTCAACTTTTCTTTCTTGGCGTCATCTATAGAGTCTACTCAGTCATAGCCTTTTATTCAAGTCACCATATGACTTGATTTCAGTCATTTTTGGCTGATTGGTTGGATTAGGTGGTAGCTGCAGTAAAGTTTAAAAAAATCTCACAAAGTTTGGTTATAAAATCCTGACCATGGTTATGTTTGGCCTAAACCCAAAACCCCATGATACACTGCAGCTAACTGGAAATAGTGTTTACCTTCTGACGCTGAACCAGGAGAAAACAGCAGAGAGTCTGCCATGCTCTTCTCTACTGGACATGTGTTTCTCCCTGAACATCATCTCAATGTCAGTCATCAGATATGGCTTCCTGACGCTTAGTAGCTCCACAGCTCCACAGCTCTTTGGTTTTTACTTCCTCTTAATATTTGGTAATCACCAACAAAGCTGCAGCGGCATGGAGCTCCATAAATGGTGAGTAACCTGTTCCTCTTCTCATTTTTTTGTTCAATTATTGCGTGAAATGTGTCCTGAAACCTTGATTTTAAATGTGTAAAAGTAAAATCTGAATCATGTTTTTCAGGTATGTAATGGTTGAAATGTCTGTGCTTTTGTGTGACTGCGGAAACAACATTAGTCACACACATGTTGCTTCAAAATGGTCTGAATGACCCTGAAATGATGTCTTTATCATTTCTTTAGTTGATAGTTGTTGTTTTTTTTGTTGTTTTTTTTCTACCAATGATGACATAGGGACCTTTCCACTGAAGGGCTGTGTATGTACAGCTGCTTATTTGAACAACCAATAGGAGCATCCATTCTCTGGGCAGTGCCCTGTGATTGGTTCACAGTCTAGATTTCCCCATGGCTGTAAACGGTGCTCAGATGCCGTGCAGATGTTTTGTTTTCCCTCAGATGTCAGTGCATACATACACTGTGTTTAGAGCTCATGTCCCCCAGCAAAATGCTCATGGTGCACATGATGCACACTGGAATGAATGAAAACACAAAAGAGCGGACAAAGAAGAAGAAGACGGGCGCAGCATGAATGAACAAATAACAGTCCATTGTTTCTAAAATTCCCAAAAGACACAACCTGCAGGTTTAAGATTGTATTGCTGTATAATTTGCCTACCCCAGCTTTAACCTGCTGCTGAGGAAACTGAATCTCTGCAGAGACACACACACACACACACACACACACGTACTCTAACTGTTGTGTAACAATTGCTTCATCCGCCTCGCTTGTCTCCGGGGGAGGGAACATGATAGCATCCATTCACCGTCCAGTCCATGGAGGCAACTTGCTGGCCAGGAATTTATGAGGTTCCTCTGTGAGTTGTGGAGGTATTTCTGGAACCTGCTGGCCCATTGGTCTGAAGTGTCTACACTACCATAAAGAGGACTGACTTTTGTGCTGAGTGAGCACTTCGCACCCTATATACCCTGTTAAATCTTTAGTGTATGGGACTCGGCAGTGCACCCCCTCCCCCTTGGTCCTCCTCGTCACGTTCAGTAGGTGAGGGTCTCTCCTGCAGCTTGGCTTCTTTCATTGTGGCAGGAAACATATCAGAGTCACACTGAGGTCTGGTTTATTGGGCAGAGGTGGTTTGAACTGTATCGGACTGTTTTGTTTTTAATGGTGGTGCTACAGGTGTGACCTCTGACCTTTGAGGCTAGTCTGGAGGTAGACGCAGAGAGGAGTTAGCCAGTAAGACATCAGCAGAGACTCTTTGGACGGACACTGTAGGACATTCAGCACAGGCAGGTTGAAATTTGCACTAATGTATGAAGTAAAACTAGCAGATGAGTCATTTTCTTGTTTTATTTAATGGGGTCTGACTTGTTGGCTGTTTTTCAGTTAGCTTGCATGGTGTGGCTGAAAATGTTAGTTTTGAATTTGAATGTAAAACAAAAAGATCATTTAGGCTGTATTTAATCATGAACACCTTAAAACTGCACTTTGCAAATACTTTTCCAAACAATCTCACAATAGCACCCTAATTCATTTAGTATTAATTGTACAGTTTAAAGAAACACACAGTTATTCACATATTGATTATGCATGTATTGGAACGTGATTGGACAGAATTGGTGTTTGTGTAAATCCCTCTGATTTCATGTCGATGGAGATTTCCTTACATTGTTACTTTTGTTCGATTGAAAGTTTTGTTAGTGGTTTGCAGAGAGATACATTGAAGATCTTAATAGACGTCAATAGTGCCACTAATGTTAAATAAGTGTCTGAATATTAATAAGAAGTGTTTGCTGTTGTCATCAATAACACAAAGCTTCAGTGTCTATGTTTTATGAAAGTTTCATGATGTCTGACTCGATGTGTTATTGATCTGAGCAGTTTCTGGACACGCCCGTGTCATGCCGATGGTTTGCATGCCGGCAGGATGTTGGAATTGGTGTTAACGGCTCTCGCGGTGTGCTTTGCACACATTTGGTTTCCAGTCCGTGCTAAGATCTTTTGACTCCTCACAAGAAGTCAGATTCCAGGCAGAATGTCGTCTGAGGGTGCAACTGTTCCCCTCGAAGGCCGCACGGCATGTGACCCCCCCGCCGCTCCCCCTGCCCATCCAAAATTAGCCAGTTTGTGATTACTGGCAACAGGTTTTCCATGATTGTAAAGCGTATCACTTTTCCTGCAGGAGGTGAAAAGGTGTCCTCAGGCAATCAGATTGAGGACATCTATTCATGTCCAATTCAGTACAGAGTATTCAGAGTCAGCGTGGAACCTTTTTGCTTATGTGAAACTTTTTTTTGTCTCCGAACAGAGTGTGAAGATCACAAGCAGCCACAATGTCTGAGTGAGTACATGCATCGTCTGCTACTTTCAAAAACAAAACTAGTGTCATGCAACTTTGCAATAGGCTTTTTCGTTCCGCTCTGAGACAGTTGGAGCAGGTCTTTAAATGTTTTTGAATTCTGGGTTCTGTTGTAGCTTCCCAGTAATTTCCAGAAAAGATTTCTTTTTCATACAAAAACTAGGATAGATCCTAAATAGGGACGAAAGAAATATATCACAAATATGATCATAAACAACATGTAGGACTAATAACATGTGTTATCACAGGAGTAAACAGTCAGTGTGCCTCTGTTAAATAAAAGACTATTAGAAATTAAAAAATGCTTGATCTGGGATAAAAATATATATTTTGTACTAATGGTACAATAAGCAATAGTAAACCATTTTGTTCACTTGCATTTATATGCAGCTTTTGGATTTCAGAGAAATGTAATTATGGGAAAAGCTAAATTCATACCCAAATAAATATGAGTTGAATCAGCTGGCCTAGTATGTAACTATAATTCATGGATTAAACACTAGTTTTATTACTTTGAAATTATTACTATATTGTAGTATTTATCAAAAACAAAATATCACAAGTGACCAAACAATCATAAGAGGAAAACTTGATACTAATAACAGTTAGCATGTTCAATTTAGTCTTCATTTTACAATGACGTGTTGGACAAGTTATTATGTGCACACAATTTCACGACAGTCACTCCAGTTGTTAATGAGCTCTTCAACTCAGGATTAAAAAATCTCGATCTTCATGTAAAGTGATGTGAACACGTGTGACCGCAGCAGTTCAGTTTAAAGGTTGACCTTTCGCCTCAGATGACAGCAGCTGTACGTGTCACTGGCATGTTTGAACAGGAACATGCTGACGTCGCCAGATCATATACAATAATAATCATTTCAGGTTCAGTTTCAGTTTGTTTTACGACCATGAACATTTCTGATCTGCAAGAAATTTAGCAAACGGTAGTTTCTTTAGATATAAGGTTTTCATGGTGTTGTTGGGGATCTGCTGTATTTATTTATTTATTTATTTATTTATTTATTTATTTATTTATCTATTTATTTATTCATTCATTCATACAGCATTATTTATTTAGTCTCTGGTTGCAAGTTACAATCAGGACTAATGTATATCTTTGTCTACATTCAAGGCCACAGCATTCCACAAATGTAAAACCCCATGGGTTCAGAAACATGCGTTTCACATTCAGTTTAATATAAGATAAAATATGTCATTGTTATCAGTGGTTACTCTTTTATTGTTATGCTGTTGCATGAAATAGTGACCAGAATTGTCACAATCACAAATAACACCAGTTACCAAGCTCGTCTTTACAGTGGGCTGAGACGGTTGTTATGTCCTGTTATGCTCTTTTCTGTCACTAGGTGGTAGTATTCAGCTGGGAAGTCTGCAGCTTCATTTGACAGCTGCAAGTTAGTTCAGCATGATGGAAAAGGAAAGCCAGTGTGCTTTGTCATCACACATTTCATCACACACAGCTTTCTAAACTCCACACGTCACAGATTTGTTTGTATGCTTACCTCTGCCTAACCTGTTCACTAAGCCCATGGTTCGCAAACTGTGGTACATGTACCACCAGTGGAACGCAAGCTTTCTGTGGTGGTACTTGGAGGGTATGTGATCGGAGTGCAAAGAAATAACAAAAAAAAAATAATGATCAGAGTCACCTTATCTTAATCTAAGTTTGCTATATATGAAGAGTCCGTAGCTGACTTTGCTCGGCCGATTTACACCACTGTATTTTAACGCTGAGTCATGACGGCGTTACTTCTCAGGTGGTACTTGGTATAAAAAAGTTTGCACTGCACTAAGTTATACACTAAAATAATGACATTTCTTCTGGACACCATGGAAAAACCTATGCAAAACAAACAGGTTCTGCACTTGGGTTTAGGTACAGCTAAATAAAATGTGCTGATATGTGGATATTGTGGTAATGTATCATTGTTCGTGTAACTTCCCATGAGAGCACAAAGTGGACGTTCAAATTCCACCATGTAAATACTAGACAAGAGTCCCATCAGTTCTGATCGTAACCTTGTCATCTTTGTCTCGAAGTGGAAAGAAGATGACGTCCAGCCGCAGGCATCACCTGAAGGTGAATACAAAAACCTCTCTTTCCTTTCTTTCGAAGTTTTCGTCACTTTCACAGCTTTCATCTGTGTGCAGAGTCTGATGCTGCAGATTGCTGCCAGCTGGATTGTGCAGGAGAAGAAGGACAATGAAGAGGCGAAGGCGGCCTACATGGCCGAGAACTGCCCCACCCCCGACCTCAGTGGAGACCAGGCTGCTCTCATGGTGAGATGACAACAATATTCATCGAGATGCTAAATCCTAAGTTTAAAGATGCCCATTGATTTATTTAGACAAATTCAAATTCTTTTCTTGACGCTTTTAGTGGTGAGGCAGCTTGTGAAACTGAATTTAGACCTGGTATGGTGATATCCTTCAGTTGGATGTTATACCATTGCTCTCTCCAGTACTGAGAGCAAGGCAAAAGTGAGGCTGAACTAGGTTGAAGAACAATGTAACTGCTGATGTAGGTTTGATTGTTTGTCGACAGGAACTGTGTAAAAAGATCTACCAGGCCATTGACAAAATCGACGAGGCAAGGTACGACATCGAGGCCAAAGTTCATAAGGCAGACGTGGAGGTGAGAGGCATGAGAGAAACTTTTCTGTGTGTTTATAAATACTACTGTTATACCTGGTACGAATAAAATAAAGTTAGATCAGAGACACGAGATATTGGTACGATTTTCAGCAGAATGTTTTTGTCGTTTTTTTTCACACTGGAATGTTTCTTCTTCTCCAGATTGAGGACCTGAAGCTGAAAGTGGTTGACCTGGCTGGAGTGAAGAAGCCCGCCCTGAAGAAGGTCCGTATGTCTGCTGACGCCATGCTGCAGGCTCTGCTGGGAGGAAAACACAAGGTGAACATGGACCTGAGGGCCAACCTGAAGCAGGTCAAGAAGGAGGTCAAAGAGGAGGTGAGGACCAGTCCAATATTTAAAACAAACAAACAAACAAAGAAAACAAAAACATGGTGAAGGCTAAGGCTAATCCAGCACAGTTAAACACATTTAGACTGTAGCTTCAGCTGATACTCAGCTGTGTGGTGTTGTCTCTCCAGCCAACAGAGGCAGTCGGCGACTGGCGTAAAAACATCGAGGATAAGGCCGACAGGAAGAAGATGTTTGAGACTTCCTAAAGCTCTCATGGTCTGGCGAGGATAACAGCCAGGGGGACATTTCTCTCTAAGGTCTGAGTGACTAAATGCGTCTCCAAGCCCCTGTGGGACAGAGAGGGACAATATTTTCAACACTTTTTTACCATCAAGTTGATTTTGATCCAAAGAGACTGAACTGAAACAAAGCTATATTTAAAAAAAATAAATAAAGTAAAATTGACAGGGTATGTGCAGGTTTTCATGGAGTCTTAAATAAATAAATGTTTTGAGATAAGGATTAAATTGTTTGCTATTTCCGTATTTTAATTATTCTTTATTTATCACTTAAAGCATTACATACTGAGAGTATTTCAAAACCCTGGAAACCAGTGATTTCTGTAACACAAGGAATTCAATTTTGGCTGTTAGGATGATGACAGCTATGTTAAAAAATAAATAAATACATTTGAGGACTTTGAGTCAAAAACACTTTTGTCAAATTATTGCTTCCAGTGTAAAGAGCGAGGTTTCTATGAGAATATGCATAGTTTTAATATTATTACAATTATATATTTTTTTTTTGCTTCAGGACAGAGATTTTAGCCACTTAATAATAAAATATGTGCATTCTTAAGTCTCCGCTATCCAAAAAAGTCTGAGATTTGTAAACCACTCACTCTCCCGTACCAATTTCTAAAGGGAAAATCTGGATTATTTAGCTTTTGCAGTGACACTGGAGTTGCTGGTTGACTGCTGCCTCTTTTGTTTAGTTTCGTCACTTAGGTAAATCTGAAAGATGGATTGTAAACACCAGAGTCACAAAATAAGTCATTTGAATATTCCTGTGTGCCACACAGACTATGGATATAGGTGTGAGTGGTTTACCGAGTCACAAACTTCAGGTTCCAGTTGGAAAAGGCTGTCGAACTGACATCATAGACTTACATGTAAGCGGGATTGGATTTCATTAGCCTTTTGTCAATTAGCCATTAGCGTTTCAGTGAGGACACAGCAAACACAGAGCTGAGTTATATTGTTAGGTTAGTTTATGATGCTGAGGGATAACAACTTTTAACTATTTGTCGTTCCACATCGAAATAAACACTTTTAGTTGAGTGAAATGTCATCTTAAATATTATTTTGAAATCTTTTTCTTAAAAAAAGACGGCCCCCCCTCAGTACACAAACATTAAATTGATATCCAGTCCAATTATCCGATCATCTCGTTCATCTCTGTTTCTCAAAAATGTAGAATTATTACTTTGAAAATAAAGAGAAAGTTCTCAACTAGGATCAGGACATACATTTGTACAATTTGTATTTGTATCAAGAACGATGAAGTAAAAGAAAAAAAAAGATTCATATTTGTCCAGGAGATTTTGAAAACATTAAATTCATTCAATTTAACATATGACAATACAATATCTCCCTATCTTATGACTCCATTGTGGTTGAAATCATTGTTAACAAACTGAAATAACTTCTTGCAAAATTCAAGTGGGAAGGCAGAATGAGTCCCGAGGCTTCAGGAGTCTGAAGGAGTGTCACACTGGCCTCACTTTGTTCAGTTTGGGTTTCTTTGTCTCTTGTAACTCTCACACTCCACCCCAAAATACAGCAAATGTGCATCCTCAAAGCTTCAGATAAACTTGAAAGTCTGTTCACTGCGGAGAGGGCGGTTAGCAGAGTGGGGCTGGGCTGGGGTGTATTTCAGGAGCTCGTCGGCCCATTGGTCTGACTCGGAATCCATTTCCTTAAAGAGGATCTGGGCAATTTGCTGAGGCATCGCAACCCACCATATATACCCTATTTCATTTTTCACTGTCTGTGGCTTTGGCAGTGTCCTCTTTTCTTCCACCAAGTGTGTCTTGTCCTCTTCCTCTTCTCTGCAGGTGAGAAATCGTACTTTTTGTTGTCTTTTTCTTTGTTTTGTTTTTTTAAAATCTCATCTCTGAGAGCAGCATCTTTTACTTTACCAAATAAACAAACAAAGCAATCCAAAAAAAAAAAAAAATCTTAGCTGCAGCCTCATGTCAACCAGGCACCATTGCATTTTAAAAAAAACAGGATCTTAGGCTTTTGTTGCTCTACATTTGACCCATGGTGACATCCTGAACTCACTTTCCACATGTTTACCGTGACATCTGACCTTAGCTGACAGACCGTCATTAGACGTGTTCACCTCCACTGGTGTGTTTTATGAGCCTCGAAGTGTTTGCAGCGCTCAGTGTTAGCGGGTGACTGTCACTCTCAGACGGCTGAAATGCCACTTTGTCACCATGCCTCACCAAGAGAGGGGAAAAAAAATTTAATTTTAAATGTTTAGGATAATTTCACAAAAGATCATTTTAACAGGTGTCAGTGTGTGACGGTTAAAATTAAATTCCTTAAAATGTGTGCCGCTTTTTGGTCTCAGAGAACGTGTTTAAAGCCGTAAGATTTTACTTTGTGTCACAATGGGACAGACTTAATGACACCTGACTGCTTTAATTAACTTGTAATTAATATGAATATTGAGTAATAATATGCATAGAATATGTTTGCTGGACATATCTTTTGTTAAGTTATAAAGATTGCAAAGTTGTTCAATTGAAGCTTCTCAAAAGCATGACATTATTATTTTTTTTAGATTCATTAAAAAAAATCTCTAAAAATGTTTTACTAGTGAAGAAATTTTAAACACAGCACCAGATGTGAGCCTCATATTTTACTATAAAAGTAATTTCAAGATAAAAAACCTTTTTTATCTTTAGCTAATGACATTCCTGTGCATATTTTTCCAAATTAACCCTTCGCCCGATCAGGCCGTAAACTGTTTAGACTCGACACTCGATCCCAAGTTTCCCAGTTTAGTTCAGTTGACGTCGCTGCTCTTCAGCTGTGGCCTCAGATCGCGTTACAGCGCAAATATTCTTGTCCATCCTTCTTCACCATAGCTGTAGAACATGCTGATCTCAGAGAACCCCACACTGCCCTGTTGATATGATCATCTGAGGTCAAAAAGACTGCGACTCTTTCCTCCCCTCAGTGTGTTTCTGTGTTTCTCCGTGCAGGTCGTGAACCACAAATACCGCAAGGATGTCTGAGTAAGTCTGAGCGGCTGAACAGCTTATCCATCACATTTATACAAATGACCTCGATTATTCCTGTGCTAAAAAAGCTTTTAACACCATGAACACAGAATGTAAAATAAACTGACGTGTGACACGTCCTGTCTCCAAACAGGAAAAAGATGACCTCGAGCCGCAGGCATCACCTGAAGGTAACCCAAACACTTCAAAAACACGCCTTGTTGAAAGGATTTGGGGGGATTTTCTGAGCATAGGAGCTTCAAAAATATTAGTGTTGACCAATTTGATCTGCTCTAGATCTAATGGTCAACTCGAGCTAGATCTAGACTCAACTACTACTACTCTTACAGCCTTATTTAGTGCAACAGCTCTAATGGGCTATAGCACAGATCATCAGAGAAATTAATTGATAAATGGTCTGTATTTATATACCACTCTAGTCTTGATAACTCAAAGCTGATTTACACTACAGTTTTGCCATTCACACCCATTCACTCAGCATATTTTCTATCACTCATCATCCATACCCATGTACACGCTGCCCATCGGCATGTAGGAGGCGGGAACCGAACCCCTAACCTCCGAGTTACATTGCTCACAGTCATTTGCACGTGTGTGTGTCCTTTGTCCTGCAGAGTCTGATCCTGCAGATCGCTCAGAACTGGCTCGAGAAGGAGAAGAAAGATGATATCGCTGCAAAAGAGGCCTACATGGCCGAGCACTGTCCCCCCCCAGACACAAGTGGAGACCAGGCCGCTCTCATGGTCAGAGGAGCACAAATGTCTTCTGATGAGGAAAAGCATCACTATGAGCTTCAGTTAGAATTTAAGAGCAAGGGATGTTTTATTTGGGGGGAGAAGAAGCCCAGTTCATGCAGCTGTGTCCATGGAAGCAACAAGCTGATTCAAGCTACTTTGTTGACTTTTAGATGACAGGTGTTGCAGAGAGTGAAGGGTTTATTGTACAGATGTTCTATAGAACAAAGGAAACTGGTCATTGTTGTGAGGACAACCAGCACTAGGCAAATACAGGATGTTAGGCGACTTAAAAAGCACAATTTATTTATAAAAGAATGCTCCATAATATCATTTGTGAATTAATGTTCTGCTAAGAAATCAGAACAAAACAAAACATACAAATACAAACATCTGAAAATGTCCCATTTTCAAGTTTTCTTCATTAATATTGTCTGTACACTATTGTCACTTGAAATTGCTGACTATATTGTGAATTTGTTAAACTTACCTCCCCATAATTACACCCACAAATGCAAAATGCGTCACAGGAACCACAGAGTTGCTGAATGCTAATGAAGCGTTTGATGGAAAGACACTAAAATGTGTTACCCTGAATGTGGAACACTTGCTACGGACATGTCTGTCCATCTAGTGGTCTTCAGTTTCGAGTTAAAAATAGATTTTTGCTAGATTTTTATTCACATTTACTTTCATGATCACTTTCACTATGACATAGATAGTCACAGCCTTTTTTGGCGTGTTAGCCTTGGCTCAGATATGAATCAGACCGCTAAAGATATGTAAACACACTCTAATGAGAACTGTGTTTGTATTTCAGGAAGTCTGCAAGAAGCTCCATGCCCTCATCGACACCCTTGATGAGGAGCGGTACGACGCACACTCCAAGGTGCAGAAGGCCGACAAGGAGGTAAAATTCCCGTGACAGCATCGCAGCACCAGCAACTTCCTCAAGAGCAGCAAACTCATCTACCGACTTCTTTTGTCTCCCAGATTGAAGACCTGAATATCAAAGTGGTGGACCTGAGAGGTGTGAAGAAACCCGCTCTGAAGAAGGTCCGTATGTCTGCTGACTCCATGCTCAAGGCTCTGCTGGGCTCCAAGCACACGGTCAACATGGACCTGAGGGCCAACCTGAAGCAGGTCAAGAAGGAGGTCAAAGAGGAGGTGAGTTCAGTGTGTAAGCAAGTGATGTGTGAGAGGTTTGGGTGGAATTATGTTCTTTCACTGTCCACTAACTTATGTCTACTTCATTACAAGAGGCTCACTTTTGGGTGTAGATTCAGCAAAACCTGTTGATATTCTTTGTACTTTCCAAGTCTGAGGTCTATCTATCTACCTATCTATCTATCTGTCTGTCTGTCTGTCTGTCTGCGATTGGCACCATGCCACTAACTTGTAGCCAAAACCTTCATATTTCAAATTGTCACTTCAACCTCAAGTGACTGGTGATGATAAGACATTTAGTGAATGTAAAATAATGATTTTAAGAGTTTCTAATAAAAATGATCTACAGATTACTGTAATAGATTATTTTTTATTTCCCTTCTATCTGCAGCCTACAGAAGCAGTCGGTGACTGGCGTAAGAACATTGAGGATAAGGCAGACAGGAAGAAGATGTTCGAGTCTGCCTAAACACCAAACAATGCCGCTTTTTTGTCATTCTCTTTGTATGAACTCCACGTGTCTTGCATCTGTTGGTTGACCCAGGTGGCTGTTTTTTCTGTCTTCTTTAAATCACTAAGCAGGTTAGTTTGTCGGAGAGGAAAATTACTCTGAAGGTGTCTGAAGGTTCCTTTTTTTTGCACTTTGTTTTCTCTGGAGGGGAGAGGAGGAGAATGTCGAGAGTTTCTGCAGGTTCACACACCGACACACGACACCAAGTCTTAAACTCCACACATTCAGGGAGACATTCTCACAAAACAAAATATGAAATGTTGAATAAACCAGAATAAAGTCAACTGTGGAAGTAAATGAGTATTGTTTGTTTTGTCCTTTTTTTTCCTATCTCACCATTTTCACATTCACACGATTAAGATGAAGCAATACTTATATTATTTTAAATTATTTTAATGTGGTTATTTAACACTTTGCCATGATACAAATTAAAATGTCTGTGTTTGTTTTGTATTTAAATTTAGTATTAGTGTTCTAAATTATTTTAAAAAGCACTTACATAAACCAATTATATGTATCCATAATTAATGATATATTATTAACTATATAATCAGTACCTGCAAATGTATGGTAGTAAACAAAACAACAAGCAAAAACACTCACAAATTATACAGATTTAAATTTGTATAATTTGTGAGTGTTTTTGCTTGTTGTTTTGATATAGATATATAGGTTTAGCCCATATCTCCACTCCACGATGCAAAAAGGAAATCAATTGTCAATTAAAGCTGCAAGCAGCATTGTACAGGCCCTCGCAGTCGCCCTCCTGCCAGTATGCGGCGCTATTTGACTTAGTTTTCACATGCTGATGTTTTCTGGACAGGTCTCTTATCTCATGTATGATGTTTCGAGCAGATCGGTCAATGTACAGCAACGTTACAGGCCACTTCCTGTTATGTGGCGAAAGGGCAATGGTTGCCATAGCTACGCCCTTTTGAATATGCAAGACCCCCAATTTTCGTCGCCTAAAAAATGCGATCCCTCAGAAAGGAAATAAGAACTCCAATACGTCCTTGCACCGCTGTGTGAGTGCTCGGGTCCTAATAAGCAGAAATGATATCTCACTGAATCAACTGATGGTTCTTCATATTCAGCGTATAAAAAAGGTAATGTATACTATTTAAATGTCATTTTTTCCCCGAACACATCCATCTTGAAACTACAGTATATTGATAGGATTAAGGGTCCTCAGGAAAAAGAAAATTAGGACCGTTCTCCAACGAGTTTCCTGATTTGTTAAACATCACTCAGGAGCTTCTACAGCTCAGACAGATCTAGCTGACTCATACAGCTGGAGCCTGGCTTTTGTGTCAACTCATGGTGATAAACTAATGTTTGACCGGAAAATAAAAACTCTCGCAAATTGTTGTTCTGATTTTCAGGAAACCAGAGACTCTGGTGGGATTAAACCGGGATTAAATCCCTATATCTACAGCAGCAGCAGCAGCAGCAGCATTAAGGTGACACAGTATTTACTTTCTTTGTTGGTCTACTTAACAGGAGATAGCTGACATAATGTGACAGTGGCTGTTTAGTTTTCTTGTTTATGTGTTTTCCATGTGACTTTTTTGATAACATATTAAAATAATATTTGTGAATTACCCATATAACTATTCTTGTACGAACACATTTTCATTTTTTTAAGGACCTGAATGTGTGAGGGCCACAATCATGAAGATAAAGAGTTCTTCTTCTGAAAACAAACAGTTTTACCACCATCACCATCCATACAGACCAGCTCCCATCACAGAGCTGATTACTATCACTTCCTAAACCCATTAAGTGCCTGTTAATTCTTCATTGACTCACTGCTGGTTTTCGGGTGACACACACACGCAGACGTGCCCTCACACTCCTTGTATGGTGCACTGAGCTGCTCCTCTGGTCTGCTGTGGACCCCGAGGCACTGGGCCCTCTAGAGTTTCCTCTGCAGCTAACTTTGTCCTCTCAGACTCCATGGGAATGCGAAGAGATGCCCCCCCGAGTTATATTTGAATCATGTGACTTCACCGAGGCTCCCACTAAAAAAAACAGGGTGTGAAGGAATTCACAGTCTTGAGCAGACTGACGGTATTTTACACAGACAAAACAACCGTTGGATTTGTTTTTCCTCTCCTGTTGCATTCAGGTGCAGTTTTACACAGTTCATTAGCCTCCAGCCTTGGACACAAACCAGTAAACAAGACATTCACGCTTGACCGTACATTTGCCTGTAACTTAGCGCTGCTGGCAAAATCATCATAAAAACAACCAGCTGCTCAGCACAACATGTTAAAGTGAGTGCAAAGGCAAAACATAAATTAACAACATTAAAATGTGCTCGTATAAAACACCAGAGCTTTAAACTTGTTCAGTGTTGATGTTTATGACTTTACAACATATCACAGAGCAAACAATGTCTTTCACCTTTTTATTTTTATTATTATTTTCATTAGTTAGATTCCAGAGAGGACCCATAATGTATATATCTAATAAAGTGACCGGTGTGTATTTCTGCCGTTGAAGCTGATCTGCGTCAGGGTTCAACTTCTTTTTGGTTCAGCATTCCTTGCTTGTCACAGGTGGTTGCTTGAGTTACTGTTGTGACTTTACTGTTTCTATCATTTTGAACCAGTCTGATCATTTCCCCCAGACTCTCTGACATCAGTAGAAGGCACACTCTGTTGCTCATTTCAGGACGTTCTCTGTAAAGATATGGCTGTGTGTGAATATGTCACTACAGAAGCTGTTTCAGAAATACTCAGACCACAGAACTCATCTGGCACCAACAGCCATGCCACGTTCAGTCACTTAGATCATTTTTTCTTTCTGCCCTAAAGGCCCAAATGCATTTAATTGCTGCCATGTGATTGGTTAATTTGAGATTTGCATTTAAATTACGCAAGTGGCTAATAAGTGCAAACTTCTAAAAACTTTTTATTGGTGAGAGCTCCACTGTGTTCTCCAGCTTTATCAGGAAATAGACGGAGTAATAGACGGAGGTTTACTAAAGCTGCTTTAAATGAAAACAGCTGCTGCTGAAAAGAAAATATAGTGTAAACGTCATGGGTTAGATGACTAAAGCAAGGAGCTACATGCATGAAAGAGGCCGATTAAAACATTGATTAGTGCAGCTTTAATTCCCAAATTCTATGCCTGTTTTAATAATAGCTTTGATGATTATCCGTTGTGCAGCTGGTGTGTGTGATGCTGACGTTACGTTGATGATGTCATGGCGTCCTAAGGTGTCCTGCTCTAACTTCAGCACAAGTTGGAGCAGCTGCCAGCGCTCACAGAGGAATGTTTAACCCATTAAGCCCTAAGCCTCTTTTTTTTAGGTCTCTGTTCGAATATTTCATACTCATAATAAAATGAGTATATCTCTGCAACCACACGGTCTATTTTAATACTTTTGGTGTCATGGTAAAGGAAAACATTGTGGGATTTGTTAGGATGTGTAAATATCAATGGAAGTGTTACTGGTAAAGAGCAAATGAAGATGGCACAGAAAAAAAAATGAAAATAATTCAGCTTCGCCTAAAAAAAAATATAATAATGATGAATATCTCTCTGGAATGATGGAGAATCAGCTCTAAACGCATTCAAATCAAAGTACAATCTGTGAAAATAATCTCTGCAAAGTTTGACTTTGATCAAATGAAGCAGCACAAAATTAGAGAGATTTTAGTGCAAACATTCCAGACGAGGACTCATTTGGCACATTTTGGAAACATCTGTGCCATTTGTATCCAAACTTTTATATAACTAGTAATGTTCAATAACACTATTTATTAAACTGGCATTGTTTCAAAGGTCCTGCAGAGTTTAATATGTTTTCCATTCGAGAAACAAACAGCAGATGGGTCCATTGAGAATCTCTTTTCTGGCCTGTATCTCAGTGAGGGAATGGTCTAAATGAATGGATCTCATCGGCTTCCTTAAAGTCAATAGAAGGATGCTGTCGTCTCTGAATTTTGATTGACAGCTTTGTTAGCCAATGAGAAGCAACAGAGACGTGCCTGGCTGCTGCCTTAGGATAGGGTAATGCTTCTCAAAACGTGATGATGTCACCTAGAGACGCCCAGAAGTGTTTGAATGTAACAGAGGAATGTGACAGAGTCAGTTTAACCGGGGAGCGCTTTGTTTGCATTTTTCGTGGAGGAACATTTTACACTTTCTGTTGTCTGTATTCTTTGGCTTTCATCTCTGTAATGCTTTGTCCTGTACTGCTTTGGCATCCACCGTTGGAAACAGCAGAGTCTCAGCTTTCATTTGGTTTCATCTAGTTTTGGACAAGATGGCGGAGTGTCAGCTCCAGAAATGCGGCGAAATTAAGTTTACTTACAAAGTTTGATGTGGAGTTATTCATTTAGGTGTTATTTGAGCTGTCTTTGTCACATTTAAAATTGACAGCCTTGTAGCCCAGATTTCGCTGAAAAATTTGATGCCTAGCTTCAAAATATTCTCTCAAAATTCATTTTTTTCGCGATCCTTATCGAAAATAGGCTGCACAGACTCTGTCAGAGTCGCCCAATTGGGGGACCGTCAGGCTTCAGTGAGTGACTGTCATTAAAAACTTGACCAGTAATGTTTTTTGTTTTTTTTCTGGCATCATTTTAACTTTAACTTTAAACTAAGGGGAAGTCCTGTCTGAGGTTCCTGCCCTGCTCTCCAGGATCTGCTAGTTTTTATTCATGTTGTTTAATTGTGTCCTAGTTCATTAGTAAAGAGAAACTCTTTAAACTGTAAACTCTCATGTACACAATAAAGACACGGTCATCTATCATTGTGTTTTCCCAGTAACTTCAACAGGTTTCATATTTCTATCAGTTATTTAAAGGCCACATAGACCGGAAGCTCCAATTAATGCTGTGTTTGTGTGTGTGTATCTGCGTCATTACCTCGTTTATGAAACCTTAAAGTTTCAGAACAAACAGTTCAGCCACTGCTGAGAAAATAGTGTTTTATTGTTTTCCAGGGCTCTGCGAAGCGGATCGGCACTTCCGTAATTTGATGTTGTCATCAGAAATCCTCACCACTCCTCTCACCACCGTAGCGCCTCCTGGTGCGGCACTAGTCCGGGCACATCCGGTTGCGTACATTGATCCGCAGAAGAAGAACTACTCTTGTAGCTGCTGAGATGCAGAGCATCCACCGTGCCAGAGGGGGAGCTGTGTATCTGAGAGCTGGCCTACCAATTACGTCACTTCCAGGTACCTGGCCAATCACAGGACAGTGGGAAAGCTCTCGGCTGGCCAATCACAACACAGTCCACTTTCTGGGGGTGTGATTTTGGTCTGAAACAGCGTGGCTGACGAGAGCGTCAGTGAGGAGATATTTTGATCGGCTCGTTTGCAGCGATTAGGAGGTTTTTAATCATGAAAACAAGTTAATATATGTAAGTAGACCTTCATAACTAACATATATGTGTGATAGAAGCATTCGATGTCACCTTTAACCCTGGATTTCCACTGGACACGGAACGGCCGCGGAACGGCAGCGGCCCGGTAGCCGTTGCAAATCACTTCCATTCTAATCAATGTGAGCATTCCCACCGGCCGTGCTGCGGCGCGGATCAGCAGCGGCCCAGAAGCAGCGCTATCGGCCGCAGCGCTATCGATAGGAATCAGTTCTATTTTTTCCGTTGCCGCTGCTGAACCTCGGAAATTTCAACGAAGCAGATCGCGCAAGACAGGAAGTCCGACACAGTATCAAAGTAAAACACTTCCGCTCCCCTTTCAAAATAAAACACAATACGCAGGTCACAACTTCACCTCAACGTTACGTCATAACAGGTGCTCCCAGGTCAACAGTCATTTGATCCGAGGGTCTCGGAGACAATGGACGACGAGAGACTGATTATGGAAGTGGAGAAATATAAAATCCTTTATGACACCACAGATCCTTATTATAAGGACAATGTTAGAAAGGACAAAGCCTGGTTTTTAATTGCAGGAGTTTTGGGAGTGGATGGTGAGTATAAAGTCCTGCTAAGATGATAAAAATGTGATTCTAAAAACTTTACAGAAAGTACTTTAAGTACTGTACCTGTAAACTGTTTAATTATTAATTAATATAGTACATGACATATTTCTTGCCTTGTCCTGATCAGTGCAAAGTTGCTGGACATTTTAATGACTTTAAAATATTATATATATAGAAATACTTGACTGAATAACTTTTTTACACACAGTCTATCGCGGGATCTCGCGTCCGTTCGAGATTATCGCGCGATCTTCCGTGAATACCGCTGGCTCCCAAGGCTCCGCGCCGCTGCCGTAATGCGCCCGGTGGGGATTGACGTTTGGGAGAGGACGAAGCAGAACCGCGCCGCGGCCGTTCCGCGTCCAGTGGAAATCCAGGGTAAGAAAGTGAAAACTGTATGTGTAGGAAAGTCTACTGTTTTTCTGTTGTATTATTTATCAAGCTCATTTACACCTTTGAGTTTCGTTTTAGTTTGTCCTAGTATGCTTTCCATACCTATGTGACGTCATATTCTCTTAACGAGGAGGTACGTTGATTCCGAGGTGTGGTGAAAATATGGTGGATACCAGCCGTGTGCGTTCATGCAGAAACGTGAGTTTACCTGCCTTGTTGGACAGTGAATGCTGTCATTACAAGTCAGTGGTCTTGTTTTCTTGCAGTTTGGCTGTTGTATTTTCGCTAGTTTAACTATGTTCATCCAGAAATGCATGTTATGTATCGCTCGCGGTTAAATGCCGTCTGGTCGTCTCGAGTACTGCAGTGATTTATTTTGTCCGCTAGATGGCGACATTGACCATAAAATACTGTGTTTTGGTAAGTTACTCAGGGATGATGTGTTTTGAGTTATTGTAATGCTGTTCAAGCCAGTTAAACTGGTGGTTAACCTAGGATGTTTAAGTCTAACTTCATTTGTATATTTTTGGTGATTATTTAAGATTAATAATTATATGCCGTTAATGTTATTAGTAGATTATGATCACTGGATACTACAATATATAATTCTTTTCTTTTACATTTACTTTAGGACCACACCTACACCCATACATGTCCACTGACCCACTTGTAACTCCAACAATTGATCATTAAAGAACATTAAGGAACCTGTGTTACTGGGTTGATTGGCCAGCCAAATAGCCTGACCTGAAAATGATAAGCCTTGGACTCATAAAAACATTTCCTGTCATGATTATCCTGACCAAAAATAAACGTGTTTAGAGATAGTTTTTTTTATTAATTGCAAAAAATCAATTTGACACTGTGAAAATGGCTTTAAAACACAATGAAATCTTTTTACATTTTTAGAAATTTAAGAAACAAATCGGTTATCCATAAACAGATGGAAAATGCTGAGATGAGAAAAGCGTGTTTTTTGGATAAAAACTAAATAACAACCAACATAGCTCCCTGGTAACTGATATGTATTATATATTATGTTGAATTGAAGCTGCCAACATTTCTGTGCTATAAGTCAGGCTGATGTGGGGGGAAAAAGAATATAGTATAAAAGAAGTGTTGTTCAGAGGTGAAACTGCTTCTCAATCAGCAAATGTTCATCAAGGTGGACAAAAAGACCAAATGAAGAGGACACAATGACTCTCTAATGTCCACCTAACAAGAAAACATGTCTGTACCAAGTTTCTGTTAGAGAGGGACATTTTGTGCCCAGAGCTGAAACCAATTGTTGCCTAAAACAGATAAAGCTCTTGATCGTCTTCTGTTCTGATGTGAATGAAGGGTCAGGTCAGTAGGGGGCATGTTTGTCCTGTTTTTCAGTAACACTCCACACCAGCCTGAGATATCACCAACTGTACTACAAATCCCACAGAGAATAAAAATGGTTTATTGGTTTAATTTACTGTATGCATTAATGCATCTCATCATGCTATATCCACTATACACTGCTGAAAGAGAGCATTTGCCTAATCAAGTCGGTTATGACGACACAGAGTAGTAAAATTCAGACCCTGGTGAGATAAACGAGCATGCTGGTGAACTTTCCCGAGAGAGTTTATGACCATTCGAGCACACATTCTGTAACTATGCAAACCAAGTGTTTCATCAGGCGTCTACTGTGGCTCATGTCACACAAATCTCTCAGGTGAAGAAAGCAGATGTGGTGGTCCTGGGGTGTTTCAGTTACATATTAATCTGTGGTTGTTGGAGGCTGTGGAATGAACATTTTAGTTTATAGGTGGACATTCTTGTAGTGAGCATAGCTGGTGGCATCCGTGGCATTGTTCCTTTTATTTCGACCAGTCCAACTGCAATTATCATGCTGTTGAGTCAGATTTTGACCACGTTGTAAACTAAATCTTGTGATAAATAAGCGTTTTGCATGCGCAGATGAAAGCTTGATTTTCAAACTCATGAAAATGATCATGTGTGCACTATAATCAGAAATGATGTCTCTCAACAGACTTCATGACTACAACCCAAGCAGCTCCTTCTCAGTGACCCAGGCTGTAAAGTCTTTTGGTGTCATCGTGTCCAGCCTGTTGGAGGTCATCGTAAAAGTACAAGGAGTGCTGTTAAATTTAGTGCCTGCTCAAAATCTCATTACTTTCACCACGTTTTTCCAGAGTCCCATATGGTTTCACTTTGACGACATTAGAGCTCACAGACTGAAGGAATCCAAACTCTTTTTCCTCTACACCACCTCTTGCATGCCTGTTGTCATCTCTGTATGGTGATTTATGCTTCTTTTTTTAATCCAGCTGTCCACTGTGCACAGATTCTTGTTACTGAGAGCTAGAATACGCAGTTCCTATATGTTGTAGTGTATCAGTGAGACAGAACACAGAACCAGGCTCCCAAGATCTGCAGCTTCAAACTAAAATATATAAATTCAAACCATGTAGACATAGCTGGATTAAAGGTTTGGGGCAAATATGCTATGCTTTATCTTCTTCTTCTTCTGGCTTCTCCCTGTAAGGGTTGCCACAGCAGATGGTCTGCCTCCATCTTGCCCTCTATCCCTCGTCTCCTCTTCTGTGACACCGACTGTCCTCGTGTCCTCAGTCTCAACAGCCTGCTCTGTGGTCGAGCATGAACCAGTGCTGGCAAAAAGTATAGACTTTGGTCAAGCTAAAAAAACAAAACATGTTGATTTTAGAGTCACGAACTTTGAACTGTGTCTTTGTGCTTTCAAACTGAGTGAATTTCGTGGCTTAAATATTTTCAGGCCAAGCTTGTTTTGTGAGGGTTTTTTGCCTTCGTCAACGGTGTTGGTTGTTGAAAATTTTAATTTAAAATATTCAAATGAGTGAATGCAAGTGCTTTTGCCCATTTTTCCAGAATAACTTTCAATATCTGGCAGTTATTTACAATTTACTGCATGTTAGAAATGTATTAACAATTTGAAATGAAGAAAAACGAAAACTTTTTAGTTAGAAGATTTGAACATTTTGCATATTAAAATTACAATTTTGGAACAGTTTAACATATTTACAATAATCTATATTTTATATTTACAATAAGTCTTTTTTGATTACATTGGATCTCATATTCGCATATTCTGATGACATATTACCAAGTTCAAAGCGAAATGATGATGTCACTGGCAAGATCAAAGCAATTTGTTGATGTCACCACTTAGTATCTTGGCATTCAGCGTGTCTGTGGCAAAAGTCTATACTCATGACATCAACAGGCAGCCCAGGTAACCCCCGCTACACCGGTCATACACAGGCCTCCACCTCCAAAGTGAGCATGAGACAAAAAGCCACAACAACGACCCAAAAGGGTGGCGTCTCCCACACCAAAGCCCCCACGTCTAAAAAAAGACCAAAACCACAAGACCAGGAATTTGTCCGAGTCATCACCACAACCAGCAAAGACACAATAATTCACAACCTCAGGATTCCCAAGGGTCCTCCACCATCTGAGATTCTTCCAACTCGAGAGGATCTAACCCAAGCTGAAGAGTCCATGAAGTTGCACAAGCTGGAGGCGACGCGGCGTTGTGAACAGAGCTGCGCTGACGCTGCAAAAATAGCCCAGAAAGTGCGACAGCGCACATTAGGTCGGGCCCATCACTTGATGATGGAACAGGAGTATGATATCAGAAACCTCAACAGCCTCATTATTGGAGCTAAGTATGACGCCCTCAATGAGGCCAAGATGAAGGAGAATAAAGAGCTCCGGGACAAATTTATTAAAGAGGAGAAGGATCTGGAAGCAATGGACAATTTGACCATTAAAAGGTATTGGGAGGCCATTGAGGACAGAGAGAGGAGACAGCGACAGTTTCGAATTGACAGACGGATGCGCATCGTTGAGCAGATCGAGCAAAACCTGGAAGTGAAGAGACGTGAGAATGAGACGAAAATGTTGGAGGGGCAACACATCCGACAGGAAAATGAGAGGAGGCGACAGCAAATAATCTTGGACAAGAAGAGGAAGCGAGTCGAGGACCGGCGTATGCACGAGGAAAACATGCAGGTCAATGAGATCATCATGAGCAAGGACAAGAGGAGAAAGGAGGAGTTGCTGGCTGACATGATACACATGGAGCACGTTAGAAGAAACATAGAGAAGGCAGACAGGTATGACGAAGAACAGAGGCAGATCAGGGCAGAGAAAGACAGGCTTTTTAACGAGAGCCTCGAACAATCGGTGAAGGAACGTAAGCTCTTCTTCAAAGCCAAGAAGGAAGAGGAGGATATGGAGAAAAACTGGCGGGACTATTACCACATGCAGAGAACGTCGCACGTTTCTGACCATACAAAGAACAAGCTTGATCAATTGAAGGTTTCGGGGCTCCCTGAAATATACTACCATAATGTGGAAAGAGGTTCAGGGGTCGGTTCCCAAAATGAACAGAGACACACCAACGCAGACACGATAGGGCAAGCGCGCATGCCCCGCATCCAAAAAATGAAAACAGCCCAGTGCTGGTCGTACATTTAAGCACGAGGTCAAAGGTAAGCTGGCTCGGTTTTAGCTGACTCTCACATGTTGTGATCTGAATGTGTGTTTCTGAAGTGTACAGGTGTGGGTTTTAGCATTGTTCAAACATGAAAGATGATATTTAGAGAGTAGTTCGCCACTAGATGCGGTCATAGCCCAATATCTGTCTATATGACATGTTTAATAATATATACTCTCAACCTAGTTGACTTAAATAGCTTGAAAACCAGTTTCCTCAAACCATTTTAGTTTTTTTACACAAGGTAAAACTAAACAGGTTCGGCCTAAACGCTGTAGTGTGTAACTTTTTAAGTATAAAAAAATTGTCTACCACACTCATCAAATCATCAAATGATACTGACTGATAATGACTATCTCTGCGTTTCTCAGTTACAGCATTGTTTTGTTTCCATGTCGCCTGCGGCATTCCCGTGCTGCTCACTGACCTACGCACTTTATGTCATGACTGATGAAGGAAAAGGCACAGCAACTACATAGCATTAGTGAAGCAAGAAGGCTGCGTACACTTGGACTATGGCTGGAAACGGCAAGAAGCACCCATAAAAAGTTTCAGAAGTGGATTCTACTGCTAAAAAAGGATATCTTTGGATGCTCAGTCGGGCTGCGCATTTGTTTTTTATTATAGAATATTCACAATTTTAGCTTCTCACAAACGTCATGTTCAAATCACAGTTGCACAGAAGACAACAACACTTTGAGCGAGAGTGTGATGGGTTGGGTGGAGAGAAAAGTAGGTGTTTTGGTTAAAGCTCAGTAGTCCACATGGGTGATAGAAGCTCCGTATTTCCCCCAAATCATAATTGTACAGTATAATAATAACAACAAAATTATGAATAAAGCTTATAGCAACATAAAAATACTTAAATATGGACATTTTACTGTCGCCTAAAAGTTTGTAACCACATCCTGCTGCAGTTGACTCTTGACAAAGCAGAGAAAAAATGGCATCAATAGCAACCAGCAGAATGGTGAGTGTGTAAAGTAACAAGTATTATTTTTTTCAAACCTGTGTGCACAAATTCAGCAGGGACAATTTGGCAGGAGAGAAAAAATTAGCAAAAAACATCCTAAATTGTACAGAAGAGGACTCAGATATATCCCCCTGTTTTTACTTTGTATTTTTCAGGAGTGCATGGCAGTCCTGGTCTTACCAAGATTCGTATTCTGATCCGAGAGGGAACGGTGTCACGACGTACCTGGTTAAGTATATCAACACATTATGCATGGGCTTTGTTTTCCAGCTCATGTTTCATCTCTCATCACACTTTTCTCCTTCAAAGACGATCGAGCCATTGGATATTCTGACACTGGTGGACACTGATGGGGAAAGGGTTTCCTTGATGACAACCGCACAGACCTCTACAAAGCAGGATAGATATGTAAGTAATCCTACGCCTTGGC
Organism: Solea senegalensis; assembly: GCF_019176455.1. NCBI lineage: Eukaryota > Metazoa > Chordata > Actinopteri > Pleuronectiformes > Soleidae > Solea > Solea senegalensis. Next base: position 8,231,624 of record NC_058030.1, on the reverse strand, counting down.
TACACTCAATCAGTGTGCATGTTTCCACAAATATATTCATACAATAGGTACTTACAAATATCTATTTGTTCTTTGTTTGTCAAATTTGCTTTTTAGTTTTGTTTTGCATAGAAACTGGCCTCACATGAGTCCTTGTTCAGCATATCTACAGAGGACTGGGCTTTTTGACATTAGCCAGTATCTCCATTTCAGAGTTTTGAATTTTTCTACAACTGTTCATCCACAAATTGACAGCTTGTCAATTTCAGTTCCTCATTTCTCTGGATGTAAAAGTGACCTTGAGCAAGAACGATCACAAATCACCCCTGATGGCAATGGGAGTAACACAAAGTGCTGCATTTAAGTGATGTGTGCATTGTTTGGTTGCGAAGCTGTGGAAAACAGTGATTATTTCAAGAGTTCTCTTTTGGACCTTTGAAGGGGAGACCATCTGTAGAAATTATGGATGCACTACTGTACCTAATACCACTTTACTTAGCTTTAAGTGAGTTGAGCTGGCGTGCTGTAATGTCAGCAGTTTGGAAATACTTTAAGATAAGCTATGATGATAAAACTAGAGCAGACTGCAACCTGTGCTCTGCTAACATGATGTATGGCAAAGGATTTTATCTAAGTCTCTGTATCTGTTTCTGTACTTTTGCTAACGTAAACATTTGGTGTCTTCTAAGTTGTTTAATATTTCTTGATGCAAATACCTGGAAATAAAATTTGAAATAATCTCTTGTCATATATTCTTCATCTTTTGCCGTCAAACCCAGATGTTTTGAGTTTACAGCAAAAAATCAAGGAATTGGTCTCACGCTTTTTTCAAAGAAATTATAATATTAAATACTCTGTATCAGCAAGTACCAAGTCAGAAAAAAGTGGTATCAGTAAACCCAGAGTAGAAATGTAAATAAATGTAAAAAAAGAAATAAATGCAGAATTTATTGACCATTCAGTGTCTGTGTTAGTTTATTGGAGAATTGCGAGAATTTAGACTTAAAGACACAAACTGTTGTGATAAAAATACAATTTTGATTGAAATACCGTAACAGTTCACTTTTTATAGGAGGAATAGTTATTATTGCGTGTTATCCAGCCTTTGCACTTTTAGTGTTGTTTGTTTAAGACCATCAAAGTGTCAAGGTTGTGCTCAGGTCAGCTTGTGTTTGTTGCAAATGGTAGCTCTGTTTTATGAGTTTGGAAGGGGAGGGGGGCGGTACTCACTTCCCGGAGTGCCCTTTTGTTTGACGTGCCACCGAGCAAGACTTATTTGAGAGGGTTGCCATAGTAACGGCAGTGCATTGAATATGTGAGCATGAGGGCTTCGGTACGCAGACGCCCAGTTTGTTTCTGAACGCGTGAAGGGCAAGTTCAGCCAGGCTGGATAAGCCAATCACAGGTGCCGTGATGGTGGTGAAGACTGTGTTACAAGAGAATAAAGTAAACCAGTTATCACGCGCAGTACTGTAGGAGACGTATATAAGTGGATGTTTCCAACGAAATCAGATGTGAGTCGATTGGAAGAGGGAAACCTTCCAGCCACGGAGAAGAAAAACAGTAGACATGTTACATTTTATAATCATAATAATTCCTTGGTCTTCTGTTAAAGGTTCTTAGTCAGTATTTGGCATTAAAACTATGTGGAAAGTATAGTGAGCCAGACACTACAGGTTACTTCAGTTCCTGAAGTAAGCCTAATGGAGAGATAACCTTAAGACAACATACATACTTTATATTATTTGTATGATTATTATTAGGGAAGCCTTTTGTTAAGTGACTAATATCTGTTTTGTTTTTTTCTGATGTCCCCACTGGCAGCCCAGCTTTCACTGAGTGTGCACCTGCCAGTCCGCGCTGCCTCTCGGCACACAGAGCCACAAAGACGCCAACGTAGATGTGTAAGTACGTGATACAAACTTAAACCACTCGGCTTTTAATTAAGTGTGTGATGTTGCTTTGTGTTTGTGTTTCATTTATTCTAATGTCACAGCTGTTTTTCTCCTGGTGTTTTCGTCTAACGTGTTGCTTTGGCAGTCACTGGGTAGGAGGTGGTGATGTTTTTTTTTTCTTGTGTTCTTTTTTTGTGTGTGTGTATGGGGGTTATCGTCTTCTATGCCCCTTAGGAAAGACCATGTGACGAAGTGGAGCAGAGAAAGGGAGAGAGGCAGTGGAGGAAAAAAAAACAGACAAGAGAGAGAGATGTTGGGCCCTGCTGCTCTGAGCTCCTCAATGAAAACCACATGTACGACAGAGAGGGAGAGGCCCAAGTATATGAGTGTGTGTGTGTGTGAGAGAGAGAGAGAGAAAGAGAGAGGAAAAGAAAGCGAGAGAGAGAGTGAGTGAGGGGAGTGGAAAGTGGGAGTGCTAATGACTGAAAAACCCAGCCTCCAAGAGACAGAGGAGGGAGTCACTGTGAGCACCCTGACATTCCCCACAAACATTGCAGGGGAGAAAAGCCAGTGTTTGATATACAGCTGTGTGTAAGTGTATCTGTGTGTTTGTGCACTAAACTCTCTCACACACACGCGCACACACATTATCTGAGCGTTTGGTACAGCTGCAGGACAGAGAGCTGCCCCTCCAGTGTTGAGAAGAAGACGAGAAGGACAACAACTGCCCTCAGAAGCTGCTGTGATCTGTTTCTCGACCCAAGAGGAGAAGAATTAGAAGAAGTGGAGGAAGAAAAGAGGCCAACATGTCCAACACTCTGCTGAGGAGAAACTCCAGCAAACAGGGTCTGCAGAACCTGATGAGGTATGTGGCTGATTCTCCCACTCTCTTCTGTGTGTGTGTGTGTGTGTGTGTGTTTCAGTGTTACACAAACAAAGAAGAAGAAGCAGACATGGTTAATATTTAAATTCAACAGACATTTAAACACATGCTTTCTCTCGCACACACACAGATGTAGAATGGTTTGAGATGCAGTGAAGATATTTCAGTCTTTGTGGCTCAGAGGAGAAATAAAGAAAATTGTGAGGAGAAAAAAATAAAGAGGATTGTTTTCATTTTTTTAAGCATGTGTGTGTCTAAATGAGAACAGTGGGATTAACTGGCAGTGTGTTGTGTTTGGGAGGGGGAAGATTTAGGTGTTTTTTTTTTTAATCAACTTACCTCCTTTCACACACACAAACTAACAAACAAAAGTTGCTGAATAATAATTTTGTGTCAGGCAATGTGAACCCTGGGATGAGTCCGGCTGCATGAGACTGCTCCATTTCACAGAGAGGGGAAGCACTGTTGGTGACCTGTGACAGAGGGTGAAAGGCCACCTCAGTCAGTCCTTTGTGTTTCGGGTGCCTGCGGGTGACAACACGTCCTGTCTTCCAGGGGAGAAACACGCATGTTTTTCATCCTGGCTCAGGTTTCCAGTGTGACTTCCCTGTGGTTTTGTTATGGAGCGATAACAGCTTATTCTGCTGCATACTCAGCCTGTGGGTTGCAGGTTTTTGGCCTTTGAGATGGTGACTGTGTCAGTTTAAAGATAATGGTGTCATAAATCCTGCCTCTGACTTGGAGAGACATGCAGACTGTGTGTTGGACCTCGTCCAGCTGTCTGACACACTGTGGGTGATGAGGTGACTTCAAATCCTTTCTCCTCTCCATCTTTACTGCTTGAATCTCACTTATTGGTCTAAACCCAGAAGTGGAGAGTACATCAAATGTACATATATCTATAACTTAACCCTGTACTAATCCACAATATTTCACAGGAAAATACTTTTATTTTGGAGCTATATTTCAGCTTACTCTAACTCTTATCAAAAATGAATCTTGTGAATCTGAAAACCTCTGAGAAACAGTTAGGATGTAAATATCCAACTTTATGTTGTGAAAAGGAGACATTTATACTCTTTTTTAAATAAAAATAGGTCCATTCTGTTTTTCTCACCCTCTCAGTGAAACCAAAATGTCACCACATGGTTTTGCATAGAGCTGATGCACGATTGTGTCATTATTTGCCCTGTGAGCCTGGTCATTGTGTGTGTGTGTGTGTGTGTGCGTGCGTGAAGGTGTTGTAATCTGTGAGCTCAGCGTAAACCTGTGAGTCACAGTGAGGGCAATGGTCGTGATGTTCATCACAGAAACAGCTGTGATTCAGACGACTCAGGAGGTGTCATCAGTCTGGAGGAGCTGACGTCGCTTTTTTTTTTATTTCTTTGGTTATAAATATTCTGCTATTCTACACCAGGTGTGTAAACGACAAACTACTGACACTTAACCTGCAACATAAAATAAATAATGTGAGGATATGATGCTTTTTTGACATTAATGAGATATTTTATCAAAAGTATTAACTGAGAAAACAAATATTAATAAATCAGAGATATATATATTTATATATATATCTATATGCCTCTATGTTACTGTATATCTATATCATCGGTTACATTTTTAAAAGGTAATGGATTTCAATGAAAATCTTCTCAGAATGTTTAAAGGAAGATTTTGGTGGCGTGTTTTTGACAGTGTGAGAAAAGTTTCACAAACTATCAACATCTATGCTACTTTTTAATGTTTTAATAATAGATTCATTTGATAAAGTTGTTGGGAAAGAAGGGATTTTGAAAGTATTCTCAGACATTTTCAGAGCGTGTGTTGAAATGAGTAAGCGAGCAACAGAAAGGGAGTTGTTTTTGGTCCGACAGAGGAGATTGTCTAACCCGTAACAGTTAGTGATAAGCGATGATGATGTCCATCACACAAGAAACTCAAGCAACATTTGTCTCGACACATTTAAAAGTGTTGTGTGATGCAACAGCAATTCCCAAAGAATAGGTCAGGGGAGATTTCTTTTAAGTAAATTTGTAAATAAATTGCCTCCTAATTAGGATTAATGAAATAACATGTACTAAATGAAATTGTGATTAATTTATCAAACTGATATACTGACGTAAAGTCTTATTTACCTATCACATGGTGCAAAAAATTGTTTATATTCTTATATTGTGCTCAAATTAGCTCTTGTCAGGTCATTGATATCGTGAATGTGGTCACAACAGCTTGTCATCATAAAGAAAAAGTGGGTTCCACAGGTAACACTTATTCACAGTACCTGTTGCACCGTCTCACTGAACTCAACTGAACACACCATCGTAGGGAATTTCAGACCTGAGCCTAAAACTATGGCACGCAGCAGCTGTCTGTTTCTAATCAACTCTGTCTGAAAGATAAACAACCCCCCGGCGAGCAGTGATGTCATTCAGGAGGAATACCTGGTGCAAAACAAACCGGCCCACTGTGACCTCTGACCCCTGAATCACACTCACATGGGTGGGTCCCCCTCACTGTTTACGATAACTGGAGATAAGGCCCTGAGGAATGTTTTTTGGGGGGCAGACATGGGTGGTGGAGTAAGCCGATGAGTGATGGGGGCACTGAGCTCCCCCCACCCTACGCAGGTTTGCCCACAGTGAAGGTTAACACAGCAGGGTTTCTTTTTCCCAGAGGTTGCATCTGTGCAAATAGATGCCAGGTTTTCCCTCAGTGACAAGAGCTGTCTCACCCCAGAGTTGTCTCATATGGCCGACTTTTTTTTAATGCGCTGGGTACCCATCAAGTGTCGTCTTTCAACATGCTGGGTGGTCTGATTCTGACTGACTCTTCTCTGCTCTGTTAAGTCTGCAGTGATGAGAAGATCTTTTTAACTAAAGCACGCTTCAATGTGTTTTACAAACAGGAGATATTGAATTGCAATAAATCTATTCATATTAACAATAATAATAAACTTTATGCATATAGCACCTTTCATATAAGGATTGCACCTCAAAGTGCTTCACAATAAAAGGAAAATAACATTTAGAAAGCAAATACAACAATAAAACACAACACAGGGTGGAATGAAAAGGAAAAGTCTAAAGTCAAAAGGTAAAAATCCTGTTTTAACTTTGAAAAAAAAGGAGGTAGTTGAAGGCTAGAGTAAGAAGACAAGTTTTAAGTCTTAGACTGATGGCCCAGATAATTAGACAGGTGGATGATGTTGCAGATGAAGCCGCTGTAATGGGTTGAAAGAAAAATATGTTATACAAAACATGAAATGACAGTGAAACTACTCAAAATCACTCAGATTCATTCATTCATGCGTCAGGCTGCCACCCTTAATTCAGTGTAGACCACATGTGCTCCACTGTTAGCACTGTTGCCTCACAGCAAGAACAACCCTGGACAAGGGTAGCACTTGTCATCTATTGCATAAATAAAGTCATTTTAAAGCCAAGGATATATCTACACGTATTCTCAGCTTTCAGGGCTCTAACCTCTTCACCTGTTGCTCTCCTGCTTCTTGTCTGCTGCTTATCACTTTTGGCCATTTTAAAGACAAAGCAGAGCTTCACATGGAATGTGGTACTAAGACAATCTCTCCTGGTGTTAAGAGAGGAATGGGTGCTCAGCTTCACACTAGACAACCACAGGTGTTTAATGATTCTGTGTCCGTCAGTAAAGTCCTGAGCACAAACACATCTGCAGACTGTCTAGACTTCAGAGATCACTGGTCTTTTTTTTTTACTCCCACCCAAATATGCAGCCAATAGCGTGGTGATTGGTGTCTGTCTGCATCATGGTCACCACAGCGCAAAGCACAGCTGCTGTCCAATTTAGGAGTAGACTGTACAATGCTCTGTCCTCATTTGGGATTAAATGTTGGGGAGACAGACGTTAATATTTTATATGATATTAGGAAAGTTATGGTATGAAAATCTCAGGATGCGATAATACTGTATAGACTCAAGTAAGTAAGATTTTATACTTTAGATCCAGCATGTGTACTAACGGTACTGTAGGTGTAATCCTCTATAATCTCATGCTGTATAGATTATGATTACTCTCTGTTGGTATTTTTTATTTTCTTAATAGCTTTTTCTTTATTGTATATCTATAGATGTTAAAATGCATGTTTATTAACTTTACTTGACTGTCTTTGTTGCTGTAACACTGTAAATACCCTTGTTGTGATACTTATTTTATCCTAAGGATTTACCTTGTCTTCTCTATCTTATCTTATCTCAACTTGAATTGTCTCTTGTCTTGTCTCTTATCTTAACTTGTCTCATATCTTAGCTTATCTTAACTTGTCTTGCCTCTTATCTTAACTTGTGTCTTATCTTAGCTTGTCTTTCCTCTTATCTTAACTTGTCTCTTATCTTATTTTATCTTAACTTGTCTTGTCTCTTATCTTATCTGAGCGTATCTTGTCTCTTATTTTATCTTATCTTAACTTGTCTCTTATCTTATTTGATCCTATCTTATCTTATCTTAACTTGTCTTGTCTCTTATCTTATCCTGTTGTATCCTATGTTAGCTTATCTTAACTTGTATTGTCTTGTCATAGCTTACCTTATCTTTTGCTTTCACAATATTGCAATATTGGCAGTACAATTGCATCCCTGTATCGAATACTGCATATAATGTACTTTGTCGAGTCCACTCAACAAGTAATCACCAATTAAAAAAAGGCTGCAACATTTAAGATAATGCAACGCTAATATTAAGTATAAAAGTAACAGCAGCTGTGATGAATCCCAGTCCCAGTGACTCACGTTAAAACGAAGACGAGCGTCAGTTTGACTCTACACATCCTGCTCTGAGTAAGTTAAAGGCCTCATCCTCACAACTCGTCTGGTGACTCCAGCAAGTTGTTTTTTTTCTCTCCATTCTGGGAAGTGGTGTCTTTGTGTTGTCATGTCAGAGTGATTGAACGCCTTCCGCCGCCACCCTGACTTGTTTCAACACACTACTGTGACTTCATCTCACAAATGTCTTCCCACCTTCCATGTCCTCTGTTCCGTGGAGTCTGGCTTATCACGCTGAGTCTGTCATTATCACGTCACTCAGCTGAATCATGCGACTGATGACAGCATGTGTTCTTACTTAAGTTTCTCTCTGCCACTTTTGTTCCTGTGAAACGTTGCCGGGAAAATACATTTATATCCTGGACAAGTGCAGGCAGATCGACCGACATTATGTGGTTTAGTGGCTCTGTAGGCAGGTGGTGGCGCTTTCATCTGCTTCGTAGGTATAAGTGTCATGTTTCTGGTTTTTGCTGTTGGTTGCTACTAATTTTGTTACCCACAGAACTGAAAGCATAATCTTTTCCACCACAAAGATTTATAAGCCTGTATAAGTAACCAGTTGTGTATCCAAAACACCGAAGGCTTGTTTTCGCCTTGAAGAAAGAACCAAAAGTGTTGTTTTTCTCACGTTCGTCATCCTCCCCAGACACATATCAATTTCTCATCATTGTAGCCTGTAGTGAGGACCAAGATTTAATCGAGGGCTGCAACTAACACCCTGACCTGTAGGACTCAGGGTACTCAAAGAAACTAGAATTAATAATAGATATAAGACAGGGCTGTTGTAGCAAAAGCTACTAAATAAATTGAAGTCCTTGTCTATGGAAATTAGACTAAAACACATTATTGAGGAAGTAAAACATGTTTAAAAATGTTGTACTTCTCTGTTGACAACTTAATTTCGTCCCATTTACATGCACTTGTCTGCTCAGGGCTCAGGTATGTCATTCTCGCAAGCTTTGTGTGTCAGTGACCTCCAGGACTAAAGGTCAGCAGTGATCTGGGAAGTTTTCAGGAGAGGTAGCATGCTCATTCTTGCCTCTGGTGTCACTTTACACTGAATCAACAAACTGAGAACAAAAAAACCCTTTATGACTCCAAGTGAGGAAGAGAAAGTGTTCTGTGCATGTTGCTTTAGTCAAGTGCGACAACATTACCTGACATAATACAGGCTAATGCTGTGTTTGCGTGTGGGGGGATCTGTTCTGCCTTGCCACTTTGATTAGATAATAGTTTTAAAAAAAGATTTGGTTTTGGTTTTGAGAAAGTACAGGATGTGTGGGAGGAAGTAAGGCTGCTGTTAATCCCCGTATTTTAGAAACCACTCAGAGCGTGAATTTATCATTTAGTGTGGATCAGATGGTTGAACCGATGCCAGGTATGACTGAATCCCACAGTCAGGATCACAGAAAGGAGACATAATGAAAAGCTTGAGGAGTCGGAAGTGTATACTTTCACCACACAAACTGCTGACAACGTGTTTTTTGGCCTGATATCACACACACACACACACACATGCTGCTCATGTCTAAATGAACACAGACACACACTCAAGATGGAGGAACAGGTCGAGGGCTGTGTTATGATGTCCGCTACTATAGTAGAAGCTCCTAAAGTGTCTGATGATGTTCCCTTGGAAACAAACATATTAGAGGAAGAGGCAGATGTTTGTGCTGTTTATAATTATTAAATACAAGATTTTGGCTCCGGCCCTGTGATGGACTGGCAACCTTTCGCTCACTGTCAGTTGGGATTGGCACCAGCGACCCTCATGTGGAGGATAAAGCAGTAGAAGATGAATGAAGGAAAATATAGGCTCCATTTTGGCAAACACACAAACATATGTCCAATAAACCTTGGCATATACACTCACTGACCACTTTATTAGGTACAAATGACACACAGTACAGTGGCAGGAGTGGCACCCAGTGTGGCCTTCTGCTGTTGTGGCCCATCTGCATTAGAGTTAGGGCTGTAAAGTCCCGGTCGACTGGTCGATTAATCAGTCAATACTTTTTGCCGTGTTAATTTCATACAGCAAGTGCTAATGGGGGTGTTTTCAGAGCACCCCGATTCCACAGGTCACAGCGTGTCGTCAGAGAACACCCCCCTTGTTTTCAGTATTTTGGATTAGCCCAACCCACAGGAGACAGAAAGACTACAGAACGTCCGGTGGTTTTATTTAATGTTGAGTTAAAGTCAGTCCTCGTCCTCCTCTAACATCCTTGTCAAAGACATCGACAGTGTGGCAGCATTTTATAAAAGTAGATGGCGATAAAAAAAAGTCGAATGCAAAGTTTGCCAGCAACAGTTTGCATATCACAGCGCGACTACAAACATATCATTATAAACGGTAAGCTAACTTGTCTTCGCTATGTTGCTCCGTCCGTTTTGAATAACGACTTGTCAATTTTGAGTCGAAATTTTAAGGCTTCAGTCGCCTATGAATTTCTATGGTTGATTACAGCCCTACTTTAGAGTTTGTGCATTCATAGAGGGTCTCGTCTTGATTCTTATGAGTGCTTATTTGGGTTACTGTTATGAGTTAGTGTTGCCTTTCTAGCATTATGAACCAGTGGCATCAGCAAGACATTTTGCTGACAGAGGACTGGCTCTTTCTCTTTTTCTGAAATGCTCACTGACCTCTGTTTGTTGATCCCTGCCTTGCCATGTAACGTCATGATTGTTGTTTAAGTGATTGTAATTTGGATAAGCGGCATCACCTGTGCGGAAAATTAAATAATTCAAATGTATTCTGTAGGTGTAATTTATTTTCCCTGCACCAGCTCAACAGGGCTTTGTGAAAAGCTTTTATTTTGAAAACTTAATATTCTCAAACGTTCTGTAAGAGCCACCCTGCCTTGCCCACGTGTATGACATGAACACAGTTCTCATCGTCATCAAGAGTGACTCTCCCAGCTGACCCGCCTTCCAGATGTGCACCGGCCTCTCCACCTCTGTCCCAACACCCGTTTCCTCCCTGCTCTTCTTCGCCTGTTCACAGGAAGGACACGCAGAGAAAAGGAAGCGTATCTGATGCTAACTATTGTAGAGCTTATCAGTCGTGTGGTTCCTGACTGCTGAATCAGCATCCACCATCATACTGTATGTGTTTCATGACTCCAGCCGGCCTCCTTCTGGACAAACTTCTGCACCATTTATCATGGAGCGGAAAAGGCTGGAGATCACATTTAAATGGAGTGCAGTCGGGTGATAATCAAACAGAGTGAAATGGATGCTGTGACTAATCTTTTCAATGCTGTGCAGTGTCCACAGAATGTTTTCTCCATGAAAAAAGGTTCTTTACACCTGTAGAGACTTACCAACTGGTTCATCTTGGTGACTCCTACAAAAGATTATCCAATTACAAAGCCTTTTTATGAGTCATTTTTTTGTGGTCATACCTGACACCTGAATTTTTTAATTTCTTTTTAAAAAACACCAAAGATGCGTGGAATAAAATGGTAAAAACAACAAATCCAACCTAAGCAAACTATGGCATATTTACAGAGCATACTACCATGTAAAATAATTCAATAAATGGTAAAGGTGTTCAAGAGAAAAACAGAAATAGAAGATGACACTTCAACCAAACAAACTTCCATTTTCTAATCCTCCACTTGAGGGTGCAGGCTGCACAGGTCACCAGTTAATTACAGGGCCAACATACAGAGACAAACGGATAATCACTCTCACTTTTACACAATTTACAGTGTCCTCAATTTTGCGTGTTTTTGGACTGTGTGAGGAAGCTGGAGTTCCCAGAGAGAACCCACACAGCTTGTAGGTGCATGTGAACTGGCCCTGAGGGCACAAAGGAAAACAAAAGCTATACCTGTGATGATGCAGAGGGTCAGAGGTCACTGCAGGTCCTAGATTAATTCATCCCTCTCTTAAGAGAACGTGAAGTTTGGGGTGAGGGGGAGCCATTAAGGATCTATTAGTGACCCAGAAGCCAAACGTGTGTTACTCGATACCTGAGCTGCCACATGGAGCTTATTGACCTGTTAGACCTCCAGCCTCCATCAACACAGACGGAGGGCCTGCACCACAAATCCACATCAACTCAATGTGATTCTCTGATTCAGGATTCACTGAGCCTTACATTAACTCTGGATTTACCTATCCAGCTGAGTGTATGTGGGAGGGTGAGGTTTGTTTCTCTTTGATCTAAAATCTAAGAGTTTCCTCCATCAGTAAGTTCAAATGTGTTATTTTGTGTCTGCTGTTTGGATTCACCTGACTGACTCAACTTTGCCAAATGATGGAGCAGTAGACCAGCAGCTCCAGTACCACTAAAAACACAGATTTTCTCTCAGGTTCAGGAGAGAGTACAGTTTACTAAGTTCAATTTCCAGCCAGAAAAGGCAAGATAAAGCGACTAGATTTCGACTAGCGATCCACATCATTGGAGAAACAGAATGGGATAACTGGATTTGTGTTGAGGAAGTAAAAACCAGACTGAATGTTGGTTACATTTTTTACAGACTTACTAATGATGTGGAGAAGTTCACAAGCATCTGTTGGTTCGGAGGTCTGTTGCAGAGAACAAGAAGTTGAATGATTTTCACATTTGTCTGTTATAAACACATACAAACAAAGAAGTTACTGCTCTAACAAGCTACACTGAGTGCTGTTTGTCTGAGGTGAAGTACTCTAAGTGTCGGTGGACATCAGGGCGTATTAATGTTTGGATCACCGGTCTACAGATAAATAAAGATTAACAGTGTTTGTAATAAATACAGTGATGTCAGGCAGACATGAGGTGAAGAGCATGTGTGTTTATCCTGACGACAAACAGCTGATGTGGTTTCTTTTCTGAGGCCCCTGCAGAAGGTCCTCAGGCCAGATCTCTGCCTCGTCACGACCTAACGGACGACGATGAGTCAGGAATCAGTGTCGCCTTTGTTGCATGACAAATGTTTCTCATTGAAGGCTCAGTGAAGAAAAAAAAGTCTGTGAATCTGTCTACTCTGATATTACTGTCTTATTATTAACGCCACTTTCTCCTTTCCACCTCAGGCTGACGGCTCAGAGGAGCATTGAAGACGCAGAGGAGGTGGAGAGGGAGCGCCGTCGGAGAGCTCGAGAGTCTTTACAAAGGAGGAACAGCGGTTCATCCCCTGGAGAGTCCTCACCAGAGAATGAGATGGCCACAGATGAGAATGTGTGAGTACAGACACACAAAGAAAATAGCACCCAAATCTTTGACACATACACTATATGAAGTGCCAAAAAGTAGGGCCACAATATTCATCAATTAATTAATTAATCAATCGATTACTGAACTAAGCGTCACCCATTTTGAGTTTTTTTCCCTGACATTTCAGCCAAACAGATTATATTGATTTTGAAAATAATCATTAGTTGCAGTCCTAGAGTTAAGACACAAACATAATCATGCTATTCTAATATGTAATATGTTCTTGGGTTGATGGATGGTGAGGGTCAGTGAAAGTAATGTGGCATGATTACTATCACCACACCTTTCCAATCAGACTTACCTGGCTGTTTTTGGTGTATCAGCGAGAACTTACCAACCATTAAATATGGTGTTTGATTTATCTGGGGACACAATAACAAATAGAAAACACATGAATATGTGTAATTAAGAGGTTGATACTCCATCACCTGTAGCTCCCTGATGAAGCTCTGTTTGACATCCATCACTAGTCCTGTTGGGTAAACTCTTGGCTCCAGTTTTAAGCCTTTTCAGTACAACGTCCTCACTAAAAAGCACCTTTTATTCAGTTTGTTTGAGAAGAGTTCATGAACTTTCTGTATCTGTAAAGCTCCCAAAGTGCAGTCATGACGTTATTTCTCTCGTCATTACTGTAACTGTAACTCTTTGCCACCTCAGTCTCAGTCTGGCCTTGATCTCACCCTAAAAAGATGGAAATTTTCAATGACAACCAAATGGGGCTGAATTCCTTCTCCATGCAATCATGGGAACTGAGGAAGTTATTAAGTGAAGAACATAATTCACTCACTCGTCTCATGTCCAATGACTTCCTGTACAAGCTTCTTGCAGTGTGACTGTATTTTTTTTGGGTGGTAACTGTGAATTTAATAGTGTTGACATGTTTCCCAGCTGTGTGACATAAAGCCCACCGTGCTGCAGTTGCTCGTCGCCGCTCGCCATACCATCTCTACTTTACAGCCGTCTGGTTTCGCAAAAACAAATGTTTCCGTCGAGAAAAGATGCAAACAATGTTCTCCCTCGCTGTCGTGCTGATGTGAAGACAAATACACAGCTGCCTTGTCATTACACAACCTCCAAGGAATGTTTACTGCTAATGCATCCCAAGGGAGAAGTACCGCCATGTCAAAGCTTGTGGCGTTTCAGCGGACTTATAATTTCGGACTCTTAATTACAGCTTACGGCTTGCACCACATAACACCTTCTCCTCCATTACGTCACCGCTTCAGCTGGTTTCAGGCTGCGCTGACTCAACGTGAGGTATCCACACTCTGTAATTAAAAAGTTTATGGATCAAGATGCAGCAGTAATGTGATGGAGTTTATTAAAATCCCCTCTTGGTGAATTTGGTTCATGTTTCTCGGGTCTCCAGATGTCAGACGTCATTTGGCGGTACATCAATCCTCTGCCATAAAGGCTTGGTTAAAAGCAAGCGATCCTGTTAAAAGACCAGCGTGTTAGTTTGTATTAAGTCATCCTTTTTTCACAAATGGTACAAGTATAAAAACCTAAGTTGAAGCATCAGCTTCTTAAGGAATTCAGCACAGTCATTCTAACATGAAGCTTGATATGCTCTATGTATGTATGGTGATACTGGAATTTTTCATTTGGATGCATCTCACCGACGTCTGCATTTAATCCATCCATTGGGTGCCTTCCTCAGGGGCCCCCCAGCCCTTGACTCGTCGGTTACAAGCCGAATTCCTTTCCTCTTAGCCATGGGCTGCCCGTAATCCTGGAGCTGATGGAGCTTCTATCTATGGTGGTGGCTATGTCCTATGCTAGGCCATATTATTGCATTAACAGTGCCTAAACACAACAACTAACACTAACCTATATCATTTTCCTATAGCTAAGGATGGAGGCTGTGACTGTGGCCAGATCAGATTGGGTTCAGACATAATCCCAAGCCCAAGCTGTGGTCTTATCTATTTATACAGTGCAGAATAATGTTCTGTAATGAAGCTGAAGCACAGTATGGTTTATATTTTCAAAGACAGTGTATATGTTTGCCATTTATTTTATTTATTCTGAATCCCTGACAGATTTTTATTCAGTCTGACAGTAGAACCAAATAAATCCAACAATCTGTTGATTTGAGTGTGTGAGGGAAGAGGCGGAGAGTAAGAAAGATGTTACAACTTCCACTGACTGTTTCACTCAGGAATCTGTCCAGGTGTCGACAGCCGACACACAGAAACAGGACTGCTCGTTATGGCTGATTAGCTGCTGAGAGGTCAGGCAGAAACTCCCATCATGCAGCGGGGACCCCGTCGACTGGCTGAGCGTCCTAATCATGTTGGGAATGTTGAGGGAATTCCTTTCGGCCAGCTCCTGCGAATACAAAGCACAGTTTTATTACTTTTAATCAGTGGGTGGAACACACGTGGACAGAGTGCTAGCTGTTGGTAAATTCAAAGTTCAAGACTTTCTTGCTATGCTGCAGTGATTTGCTGCAGGCAGAGAGAGGCAGGTGGACCTCAACCTCCTCACATTACAACACCATCAATGCTGACCCGCACACAGTGTCACATTTAATATCTGAAAACTAACTGTGGAAAATAACTTGAAGGCCCCACGTGGCCTCAACTTGACCAGATAAAGTATCAAACATCAGGGTCGTGATTTAAGGGGTTCCTCTCAAACTTGACACAAACATTTGGACTCAACGATGCTGGTCAGAGGTCAAAGATTAAGATCACTCTTACCTAAAAGTATGATTTCGAATCGAGGCCATGGGGGAATCCTTTCTGGTACATTTCTGGCACAAACACTGACTTTACGATAAACTAA
The DNA here is from genome assembly GCF_019176455.1 of Solea senegalensis. Classification (NCBI taxonomy): domain Eukaryota; kingdom Metazoa; phylum Chordata; class Actinopteri; order Pleuronectiformes; family Soleidae; genus Solea; species Solea senegalensis. The sequence goes on along the minus strand of NC_058030.1, from coordinate 8,216,078 downwards.
ATAGATTTAGTGTTGGCCGTCAATGACAAAACTGTTTTATTGAGTTAATAAATGAAATATGCAAATATGAACTACTTGCTGGGTGCCAAAGGTCAAGGTCAAGGTCAGGGTGACTTCACCCTGGCAAAATACCAGTAACAAATGGAGGGAATGTCAGTGCGTTAATACATGAATGCCAAGACATTCACCATCTCCTTGCTTAAAAAGTGCTATTTAAGGCAAATTATTGTTGGCAGCCTTATTATCTTGTGTATGGAATGAGACAAGCAGACATGATGTAAACCCGAGGCTAGTAAACACTGGAAAAAACATGCAAAGCATGTAAAATAATCCCAGAGAGACTATAAACGTTACTGTATGTGTTTCTGGCCAGCTTTCATTTCCTGTGCTGGTTCACCTCTTGTTATTTCAGCTGCACCAGACGCTACTTGTTCATTCATCAGCTGCACTGATTACAGAAGCTAATCAGGGCAGAAATGTGTTACACCAATCTGCTGCACTCTGGTGACATGTTTTTTCATCCACTACACTACAATGAAGTGTTCCACGTATTCAGGTGTGGGAACGTCAGCATTTTCATGTTGGGTGGACTAAACTTGATTTAACCCTCGAACAAAAAAATATAATCATTGTTCAACAGCTTTTCTGTTCCTTTGTTCTGGACTGTATTACATTATCATAGATATTTGCATCAGAGCTCTGTGGATTTGTGATCCATCTCTCCTCACTGTCCTTTCCAGGTACAATAGTGACTTTAAACCAAGCAGCTCTCCGTCTTTGGATGAGGACGAAGGCTTCAGCGACTGGACTCAGCGCAGAGAGAGACAGAGGCAGCAGCGACTGCTGGAGCTCTGTCAGGGAGGTGAAGCGGACGAGGATGAGGACGAGGGGACAATTAACAAAGCTGCACCTGTCAAGATGGTCCGGGCCTCTGTCACATCCTTCAGCCGAATCCAGCAACAGGAGCAGGAAGAGACAGACAGGGCCAGGATGGAGGAAGAGAAGAGAAAGAAAGGAGAGGAGGAGATGGTTAAAGCCGAGAGGGCCAGAAGGGAGAACGAGGAGAAGATGGAGCAGGTCATGATCAGGAGGAAAGAGGAGGCTCAAAAACCAAAACCAGAAGTAAGGCTTCCTACCCCGACGAGCTGCTTAAAATCATCCTTGTTGTGTCTTAAGTCGCAGGAAATTAGACCAAGTTATATTAGAGCTTTTTAAGTCCATAGAATAAGTCAAGTATTCTTTAACGATCTCCAAACATATACAAAATTGAACTTTCAGACAGTCAATTCCTCACTGTTTTCAATTCTAAAATGAGTCCAGGTCTCACTTCTACTCACTTGTAATCATCCATGTGCAGGTGGAGAAAAGGAAAGAAGTGAAAGTTTCCTACACGTCTAAGGTTTTCCTTCACCAGGAGCCAAAACACAGCCACACCAATGGAGACGCAGCCGGTGAGGAGGTGGTTTCACACATTGTCAACAAGACAAAAAGATCCACCAGGTGTGTAGGATAATAATTTATTTATTCATTTATTTTTAACTTCATTTTACATTTATACTTTGCTAAAATGTATAAGCTAAGGCTAATATGAGTGGCAGCCATTTATATATGGACAGAAGTATTCACTTTCAAAAGCTGTTGGGACTTTGGTGCCATTCATACCCTGAGCATGAATGAAATAATTTTTCACATGCGTGCGTAGCAGAACCACAGACCCAGAGGAGGCGGAGGCCATCCTAGAGACGGAGCAGCGGCTGGAGAAGATCAGACGAGGCCTTCAGGTGAAGGAGAGCCAAGAACTGGAGCAGCTGAAACACCGGCAGGCTGAGGCCGAGCAGGAGCTGGAAGTGCTGAAGAGAAGGAGGGAGGACAGACGCCGGCTTCGGGAGGAAGAGGAGCGCCGACGGGAGGAGGAGGAGCAGCAGAGGCTTGCCAAAGAGGAGGTGAGCATGTGTATTTCATTGACAAAAACCAGAAGAGTTTTTGCTCAGATATTTACACAACTACAGAAGGGAATCATCTTTTAAAGCCAAAAGGTAGCAGGAGCATCAGATTGTCTTGCTAAACTGGATAAAGTATAAATTACCACCATGTTACTGTCATAGCTCCCAGCAGCTAATTTAAATCTGAAGAGTTTCTAGCTGCATTGACAAGATGTGATTAGAAAGAAGTTGACTAAATATAAAGCTAAAGACCTGACTTTGTGAACTGACTCCAGGAGGAGAGGAGACGGATGAAGGAGGACATCGAGAGGAGGAGGATGGAGGCAGCAGAGAGAATGAAGAGCCTGAGCACATCTAGTGTGGACGGTGATGAGATGTTCAGTCCCTTCAGTCCCAAAACTCCCACACACAAGGTAAAAAAAAACACCTGCAGACCATATTTTTGCTTCAACATGATCATTATTTTCTATAATCATCATTGTTCACACCTAACTGATGAGCTGATTTTGTCTGACCAACTGAGAGAAAGGAAAATGTTCCATTTGCCTTTATGGCACCTACAATCTAAATAACAATAATTGGATCTTAATAAGTCTGTTACGATCTATAAAGGATAAACATGACTTAAATGTGTCATTAAGCACGGGCTGTGGAGATAGATGTGCTCCACTGGGTGACAGCTCATGATAATCACATCGTGAGTAAAGAGACAGGCTTTACTTATCGATTGATTCCATTTATTTAGGCTCAACTGTCCTTGGGTGTAGTGATCCATTAAGTCCCTTTAACCAGTGCAGATTTACAGTATGTTCACAAACTCAATGATAAATACCTGTGTTATCTTCACAGCAGATGGTTTCAGCTGCAGTCTGTAAGTTGCATGTGTGTGTGTGTGTTTATGTGATAAGACCGTGTTTACCCACTGCACCAAAGAAGCATGTGGTGTTATTAGATTTTCAGGATCATGTCACTGCTATTTTTATACATACATACATTTGTACATATATGTGTTTTATTTGGTGCCAAAATATGTAGGAGTTTAATCTTTATTTTGGTGTTGTTGGAAATGCCTGTGTGCATGACACTGCATGTGTGTTCAGCATCTTTACACCAGATTTTCTTTTTCCAACCTGATCATGAGATGAATCCATTGCTTGTGACGCTCTGTGAGGTTTCTTTAGGTTTTTCCCAGCAGGTTTTTTTCGGTAGGTTTTCTCACACTGTGAGAAAAGCAGCAGGAATAAATAAGTGATTCATTGGTTGGCTATGTGGCTTCATCCCGTAATCTAAAGACTTGCAGATTTGGATTCCGGGTGTGACTGTGAATGTTGGTGTCTCCTCTGTGTCCCACCCAATGTCTGATCCAGCTGTGATCCTATGGATGGTTAAAAAAACCCTCCATTTTAAGGGAAAACTTGAAAAAAAAAACCCACAAAAACAACATTTTAATTCACATGGGAAGTGAGAACAAAATATTACACAGATAGTGTGTAACATTGCGCATTGGTTTGATAACTGACCCTTTGTTTTGTCTGACATTGGAGAGAAGGAATGAGGACGAGAATTAAGTGCAACTTCGATCGGTGTTTTTTTTAATTGTCAGATACATTTGGAGATTTGGTACAAAATATGTGAATGAATAAACCTTATTTAAAAGAATAAAGCCAGATAGTTCACCATATACAGTATCACATGGTTGCCATGTTCTTCATTTTGAGAAACTAAGTAGAGGGGTTTAGGTATCGACCCCTCAGGATTGGCACCACCCAGTCCCTCACCAGCTCTCATTGCTAGAGATGGTTTTGAAAGCAGAGGTTCAGGTGACTTTACATCACTTTTGTGTTGTCAGGTTTTGAAACAAGTCACAACAAATTAGAAAGAACACTAGTACAGCAAGACAAAAAAAAAGGTTGGAGCAGAATCAAAAACTATAACACTGGGATTAAAGTCCCATCAAACCTGACAGCTAGCTCAGGAAACAGTTGTTTTCATTCCAAAAACACACACATATAAATCAACCTCTCGTTCTCCGGGGACATTTGATGAAGGCCAGCTGACACTGCTCCATTTGTCTTGGACAGAGTCGTGGCAGTCTGGCCCAAAGCAGCAGCATAGAGGAACTTTGACCTGTGTTCATCAGAAAAATGACCTCACTTTCCTTGTCCTTCCTCTGCGCTTTCAGATCACACAGAGAACGGAGTCCTTGAACCGCTCGCTGAAGAAAAGGTAAACATCCGATCAAAAAATCCTCATCCTCATCTCTTCTTGGTGTTTCATGTAGAAACATCTCACCTAAAATTCAGTCTATCATGGTTCTGTTTACATTAAATCATTTGGCACAAACTTGAAATCACTGACTCTCAAAACTCAGAACTCTTTATTGAGTTTCTTGTGTTGGTCAGTTTGTCCCTGCTGGCTAATCCTCCACTGTCTGAAGATAAACACTGATGAAGAGGGTCAGAGGTGACGTCTCCACCTAACTCAGTGCATCACGCTCCTCTGCCGCCGTGATTTATGGTGCTGCCTAACTCCGTCCAGATGCGGGCAGCTGCATTGTCTATGCTGGGTGGTGAGCTACGGTGGCTCCAGGCAGTCTGCAGCAGCTAGTTATCAGCTCTCAGCAGCTCTCAGCAGGAGTGAAGCCTTTGTGTTGATCATTTTATCCAGAGATGAGTGCACCAGGAACCTTTGTTTGCAATAACAAAAGTTGCATTAATGTTTTCATTTTCATCATTAAGTTTATAATTGAAAGTTGTTATTTGAAAGTTATTGTCCACTTGAGTGACATGATCAAATTCATTGATACAAAATGGGGCATGAGGCTAGCACTGTTCCATCACAGCAAGAAGGTTGCCAGTTCGCATCCCAGTTCAGGCGTTTCTGTGTGGAGTTTGCATGTTCTCCCCGTGTGTGCGTGGGTTTTCTCTGGGTACTTCCTCCCACAAATCCAAAAACATGCGAAGGTTCATTGGACACTCTAAATTGACCGTAGTGTGAATGTGAGAGTTAAAGGTTGTTGGCCCTGCGATGAACTGCACCTTCTATTAAACCTTTGCTTTACAATGAGTCACATTGAGATTAAAATCTCTTTTACTTTAACCTCTAACTTTAATACCGTGGATAAAACTCAAAACCAGCACTTCCAGCAGTGAAGGGAACAGCTCCAAAAATACTCACATTAAAAATGTGATGTCATTTCCTCAATCAGTCCTGACATCATTCAAGTCAGACATCTCACAGTTTGAATGGCTCCGACTTCCTCACTCCCCACAGATACGGGGAGTGATGAACAAACATCTAATTTTAAAGGATTAAAAAAGAGAGAGGGAAAAATGCAGCGGTGCCTCAGACATGTGAAGGCAAACGACTGAAATGATGAATGAGGTTCCTCCCCCGATGTGCAGGAATGACTTCATCCAGCAGCACGTCTCCTATCTGGGGCTGTAAAATGTAAAAGTAAAGTGAGGGAGGGGGAGCTTTGTTGTTTGTGGGAGATGCTTGTGGAGGTTGAGTTTGGACAGCTGGAACGAGAGAATAAAACTGTGCTGGATCTGCGGAGGCTAACACAAAACTGTATTCACTGACAAACCCAGATTTGAGTTTTCACTCCCGGTGACCACATGTGAATGTCCATACAGATTCATCAAAGTCCAAAGAGGAAATCTGCCTTTTTTGCTCGCTTGTACTGGTCTACTGCTGCTTCTTTTGTTAAGTCTGTGTCACTTCAAATCCTAAAAAGAATTTCAAACACCAAAGATGTAAAAAAAAACATAATTTGTCTGATGGAGGCCGCAGTGTGTTAATGACTACTACTGTGTGCTGTTATGTAAACTGGCAAATTTTCTCTCTAGTGTGGGGAAATAAGTGGTTTTTAAACTGTCAGAAAACAGCAAGAAAAAGCAGTGAACATATTGCCAATCTATGTTAGACTTTAGCAGCCGTAGATCTTGTTTTGATGAGTCTTTAATTCCTGGCAGTTATGCTGTCATTGAGAGAGAGAGAGAGAGAGAGAGAGAGAGGGAGCATCTGCTGGTTGTGGGTCATGGAAGAGCACTCGACAAAGTCAGTGCTGCCAAAGTGTCAGTATCTCATCCACTCACTCATTTACTATCACTTCATGGACGAGTGAACAAACCAAGTGTTGCTTGAATGATTCCACCTGATTGTCGGTCAAGTTTCTCTTTAAGAGCTTCTTCTGTAATCAGACTGCACATTGCGGGACGAACTGTGATAAATCTGCAACATTGCATATCGGGAACCAATCTGAAAACAGTGGTGTCAGCTATTGCACTGCATATACAGCGTTGAGTGACAACATTGTTAATGTACCAATGCCAAATATGTCAGTCTTAATCAAGAAGATTCATGTCTAAAATGATGCCAAGGCTTTACCTGGGTTGAATTTAATTGATTTGTTGTTGTTGTTGTTTTTTAATTAGTAACAGCTTCAAGAAGACACAACCTCTCGTCCTCCTGTCCAAGATTGACGACAAGCTGGAGCAGTATGCCCATGCTGTGGAGGTCAGCTCACTCACACATACACACAAACCTTTTTTTTTTGTATCTTATGGCGTTTTTCCATTAGTGACTAGTGACTTTACACCAGACTCCTGTAGTTGTTGGAGATTAACCCACGTTTTTAGGATTGTTCAGTAGTTTTTAACTGATCTACAGTTTGGCGCTGTTTGGCTTGATTTGTGTGTGGGACGTCTCCTCCTGTGATGGCACTCTGGCCAGTCAGTGGCCGGCAGTCTGACCAATCATCGCATCGTACATACTCAGCATGCTTTGGAACCTCGCCTGAGCAGGTACTACTAATAATACGTGGTACCAGGTACTATGCTAGTGGAAACGCTACTTAAACCATGCTGTGCCGTGGCGAGGCGAGTAGAGCCGGTGGAAATGCGCCATTAGTGAGGACACATCATAGACATAATGCATTCACTAGCCCCTTACCTTAACCCTAAACCAGGTATTAACCATGAACAAGTTGTGAGGACCAGACAAAATGTCCCCACAAAGATAAGTTAGTATCTTTTTTGGACCTCACAAAGACATAAATAAGGGCCATAATAGTTTAAATTCACAGAGTATCTCTAATATGATGGCTGTTGGTAGAGATGGTATGGTTATGATGATGATGGTGATGTAAGTTCACTGCTTGTTTTGTCCAAAACACTTTGCTGTACTAAAGCATCATCTGCTCATGGCCATGGACACAGTTTACATTTTATTTTTCCCAATTTTACGGCTACTGTCAATCAAATACAGATTCAAATACAACAAAAGACTAACAAAAGAAAAAAAGAGCATTACTAATATTTCCCCCAGAAATGTTTCTTTCTTTTATTTATACAGATATCTATTTTATCAAAGAATCTATTCATCCCTTTGAACATCTCTGTTAGAGGCCTCCACTGTCATCACCAAAGACAGACAGACAGAAGTGAACACAAACACAGAGGAGCCATTGATGCCGCTGATGAATATTTTCATCACAGCCCCCTCCGGTTCCCCATGCAGGCTGGGTTAACATCCTGCCTGCCTCACCCATCAGAGCCATGTCTGTCTGCAGGCAAACAACCTGATTCATAAAGTACGACATACAGGAATTCAGGACGAGTTCCTGCTCTTTGTTGTACCTCATTCACACCTGTTACCTGTTGCTCTGACCAGTTACACTGATTTGCTCTGAGGTCACACACAGTTTATAATGCTGCTGGTGTCCCCTGTTCATTAGAGGCAGCTTTAACCTCCTTCATCTTCTTCTGTTGGGTGTAATGGCAGCTTCTGGACGATGTTGAGCGTGTTGAGTTTGTCCTGTGTGTGTGGTGCTATAGAGGAAAGGCCATAGCGTTTTTAGTTTTGGTGAAGAGCATCTGGTGAGCTGCAGTATTGCATTATTAGATTACAATTTTCTTCTCTTAAGTGGCTATCTTTTGAGGACGTGTACGCATGGCAGGTCACATCAGAGGGAACATTAAAATCATTAAATACTTTGTTTTTGCTTTGAGAGGCTGCCAGGTTTGTTGCTCCAATAAAGTAAATTCAGTCCCAAAAGAAATTAGTTGTACATCACTTTTTGATTGTAGTTACCAAGGTAATATAATGAGTAATGTAACGTATTACTTTTGATACCAAGTCCTATCATTGGTTTCCTAGCTTCTGGCTGTCAAAGCTATATTGTTCTTCACAGCAAGGGACCAATGTGGACACTTCCTTTCCAAGTATTCAAACTCATGACTCTTAAACCTTCACATGTCGGGACAGATATATGACAAGAATAACTGTTCAGAGCTCCATTCCCTTTTTTAACTCTTCACCTCAGGCAGTTCCCAGGCTGACACACAGCTCAGTTACTCATGTGAAGTTAAATACAGACACTTTGACTTTATATAATGCACTATTAAAAACAGTTTGAACATGAAGTGCATTAAAGAAAAGAACGTCTAAGTGTCTCTAGGCATTATCCTATGTAAATCAGTGTTTACTGTATTGTTTAGACCTTGTATACATGGAAGGCTATAAGCACTAAGCACTTATTCTCGCTAATTGTGTGCAAGCCATGTATCAAAATCTCTCTGAACTGTGTAATGTTATACTACCATAAAGTTAATAATGCAGAACATGAAATTAGAAACTAAGTTTATTAATTACGTTTGTTCATTTACGAAGCCTGCAAATGGCCAAGATGGACGCCAAATCAAAAATTGAGATGAAGACATGGTCTCAATTGACTTTTTTGTTCGTCCTGGGCTTTGACGTGTTCCCGCCAAGTTTTGTGTAATTTGGTGCAGTTTAATTTTGGCTTTGTCCTACCAAGTTTTACCTATGGAGGCACTACCAAGCCATTTTGCACCACATTTTCACCAATTCAGATTTACGTGCCAATTTTCTTCCGCCTTCACCAACAAATGTGATTCTTTGGGGAGATACAATAGGTCCCTAAAAAAAAGTAGTTTTATAAAAATGCTGCACCAAAGCTGTTGTTGGTTGTTGTTTTGCAGAACTCACAGGAGTCTCGGGCAGTGAAGGCATCACTGACAGACCTGCCCAGCTCCCCTGAGGTTGTCTCCTCCAAGAAGAACCTGTTTGAAGCCGGAGAAGCCTGGAGCCAGAGTCCCATCAAGGGAGCAACCAACAAGGTGAGAAAACATCCAGAAACATGGCTACTCCCTGCCCACACGCTCAACAACTGGGGTTAAATGATACATCTGGTGTCCTATTCAACTATAAAACTCCCAAATGTAGTATGATTATTATTCCCAGTGGGAAAAAAATGTAAAACCAGGATTGTGCATTTTTTCACTCAATCCGTCGACCATGTCAACATTAGTCTAAAATGTTTCTTCTTGTAAAATAAAAGCAGCAGACTGAGAAACTATGATGTTTTCATCTCCCAGATTAAAAAAAGAAAGAAAAGGATCTCATCTTTTTGTTGTTTTCTGAATCAGGATACTGATGGTATAAAAGTGGGCGTGGCCAGCCTGATCACCCAGTGGGTAAAAGGCCCCTCAGACGGCGGGAGACAGTCGCCGGGCAGACCTGCAGTAAGTAGCAAACATTTAATTCTCCTCCCTTGGCTCCCATATGTCACACTTGTCAGTGTTTATTATTAAAGCTGCTTCCTCACGTGCGGGCTCATTTATTTTTTCGAAACCAAACCATCTAAAAATATCACAGAATTAACTATTCATTCGCTTTTATTTTTGTTTTTTACATGATTAAAAATCTAATTTAAATTTTTTTTTGATAAGATGAAGACTCTTCAGTGTCTTATCAGTTTTTACTGTGTTTTTGCACTGTGTGTGTGCAAGAGAATACTGAACATTCTGTGTTTAGAAACTGAACATGGTGTGACTTTGTGGTCTTTGTGACATAAGGTTGCCCTCTTGTGGAGAAAGAGGATTTAGTTTGCTCCCTCTTTCTTTTAATATCATACATTCACTTAGGAGTAAACACGGAGCTTTCAGCAGGAAGACAAGGTGAAGGGAAACTAATGAGGCAAAATTACCCTAACTGTTTCCATTATATCTACTCAATTTATAAAGAAAGGGTAAATTAACTGAAACAAGCGCCTATATAACACTACACAGTTCATCATGACTACTTCCCAGCACCTCTGTAAAACAGTCTCAGTAGCTGTTAGAGTTAGAGTACAATTATCGTACAGTTTGCTTGGGTACCGCATAAACCTCAGAATAACAATCTTTCACTGCTTATTATTTGATTGTTGCCAGGATGTGAGACCTGGAGATGTGATGCAGAAGAAGAACATGTGGGAGATCATCGGAGACTCGTCTGGAAGGCCGGGCCAAAGAGCCAATAAGGTGATCACATACACATAAACTAAATGTTACATATATATACATATATATATATATATATATGTGTGTGTATATATATATATATATATATAGTCCTCTTTGCACTGTTCCAACTTCAATTGTATTTGTGCTTTGTGTTTAGGGATCAGCCGTTGGTAAAAAGTACAAATTTGTCGTGACTGGTCACGGTAAATACGAGAAGATCCCGATGGACGATGATGATGATGAGAATGGGGGGGAATTCACAAACGGAAAGTCTGGTAAGATGACCAACTGAAGAGCCCATTTCTCCTTGTTATACTAAATCTCCACAGTTCACAATTCAACTGATTCAGTCAGAGTTTTATTCTTGTCGTCCTATTGATTACATTGCTTTAGTGATTCAATTTTAGTCTAGTTTATAGCCTATACTATACAGTGTCAGGTCATTCTGTATTGTCTTCTGTGACTCTCTTTCATTTTAGAAACTATTTATAATTTTGCTGATGTCTTACACCAAAGGTGACTGAAATATTCTCCAGTTCAGCTCAGTTCTAGCTTTCAAAGAAATGGACAAACACAGGGAAAACTTGCCATTTATTTTGAAAGTATCAACAGATTGTAATTCCTTCAGAGAAGAAACACAGGGGAAAAAAAATGTATACCTTTATAAAACTGTACCTGGATTAAGCCACAACTATATCACACACTATCAGATTATTAGAAATAACATTAGAAAAAACAAATCCTAAAACTCCTGCTAAAACCAATGTCACCCAGCAGGGTTATAATAAATTCCTTATCCTGCAACTCAAGAAAACCCTTCATGTATGTTGACCTTAGACCCAACAGTTCAGTGTCCCACTGACCTCCATCATGGTGGTGGCAACTAACACATTTAACTTAACTTACTCTCATAAATTAAAAAGTTTTGTGGTTAAAGAAACTGAAACCACCACAAATCTGGTGTTTTGTATTATTTCATTCTATTCTTTTTTTCTTCTCCTGTTGTCATCCAATACTTTTAGACTGACACTGTGATAACTCTTTTTTATTTAATTTTTTTCTACATTTGACTGAATCACAAACCATTAGTCTCTAACATTCACTAAAGATCCTCCAGTGTGAGAAAGAAAACTACCTTCATCAGTTCTTTGAGTACTTGTCCCTTATTTAAAAAAAAAACAAAAAAAAGATTCTAAACTCTCATTGCTGTTACAGGTTTCAACAATCTCGCTCCTCTCTGCCTTTTCCATCCCATCAGTCTTTTTGAACCTAACTGACATCCCGCAGTACGAGCGTACCTCTTAAAGTCAACCTTCCGTGCCTTACATCCCTGCCCCAGTGACATTATTGGAATCTAGATGGTTTTAAGGTCTTATTTTGTTGTACTTTAAAGAAAGTTAATTCATAAACTATAAGCATAACCATCCACAACCTAAATAAAAAAAAAAATTAAAAAAAAACCTAAACTGAAAACCACATCCCTCTGCGTGTTCATCCATTTAACGAGAGGTCTTACCGTGAGGCAAGTAGCACCATTTTGAATAAAAGAGAATATTTGAAAGCTTATTAAACAGAGCAAAATGATTTGTCTTGAAACCATTACTTTAACGTAAACTTGATTGAACTGACTAAATAACTACGTAGAAACAATCCATTCTCTTAGCAATATAACATCAGCCACAATGAACATTTATTGTGAACATGTGATGAAAGGAACAAATGAGAAGCTCTGAAATTACTTAAAACATAAAGGCTTTAATTTGATGTGATGCCCGAATGACTTTAAGACAATTATTGAAGCTCTCTTGTCCCAGCTAATCCACAAGTATAAACATTTGTGTTGACATCCAGTCACACTAATTCAACATGTAACATTTAGTTAAGTACAAAGTTTAAAGCTGAGGTTTCTACAACACACAGAGACAAAGACATCAGACCTGTACATTAAACATGATTTTTTCTTTACATTATTATTTCAGCTCCTCACACGACACATAACTTAAGTTGAAGTGAACCCCCTCGCTGTTCTATTAAAGTCTTTTGGTTCCTCTTCTTTACCTTTCCGCCCAATTAGACCCATTTCAAACTTTTTCGTGACTGGCTTTGAAGCCGCCTCTTTCAACTTTTTTGCATTAAACTTTGGACTAAAGAGCAGAAGAGGCAGCCGAAAAGCAAACGAGGGTATATCTTTCGTCTCCTCCTTTGTCTCTGTTGTCGTCTCCTTTTCGCTTTTGCTTAACTCAATCTGGTGCATGATGTTTTCTTTGGTGGAAAACATTTGGAACAGTACGGCGTCCCACATCTTTGTTGCCATGGCAGCGCCTTTGTTTTGGTTCTTATCTGAAGCATCTTCAGTGCTCTCATCAGTCTTTTTCACCTCCTTCTGGTCCTGCCCAGTGGTCTCATTCGGAGAGATTTCTGGAAATTTGGGCTCCTCCTGCTCCACCACCATGTGCTTCTTGAGGCGGGACCAACCACTCACTTTCGATTTCATTCCCTTTGGCTTTTGTAGGACTTTAAGAAGTGGCTCAGCTGCAGGGGCCGACTCACCGCCTTCCTTCTTCTCAAGTGCAGATTTAACCGCTGGTTCTGCTTCCTTATCTTGTTCTTTCTTTTCATTTGGTTTTGATTGAGCAGCAGGCGTGTCAGTAGGCAGGGCAGGGGCTGCAGGGGTTGGCTTTGAGCCTTCAGCTTTAGTCATGGTGGAAGTTACTGGCTTTTTTGCTTCTGACGCATCAGTTTTTCCCACTGTTCCAGCTTTCTGTTTGTCAGCCTGGACTGTATCTTTGCCGAACAATTTCCTTACTGCCATCATAGGATCTTTGGGTGGAGGATGTTTTGTTTCAGGAGTTTTGGTTTTGACAGCTTTTTGAACTTGGGGCTCCACCCTTTCAAGCGTCTGTGTTTTTTCTTGTTTTACTGTAACATGACTAAACACAGTACTTGTCTCTCTTGTTAATGTTGTCCCTGAGGTGTCAGATGCCTGTGAAACAACAATAATTGGGATTGCAGGGGTGGTGGGAACCTTCTCCTCTCTAAGACGGGGTTTATCTTCATCTTTGGGATCCTCTTTGACTTGAGACACCCCAGCTATTGAAGGTGCTGTCATAGAATGTCCTTGGCTCATTAGTTTAGACTCTGCAGACCCTTCTTCTGTAACTTTAACCACCTCTTCAGTTGTTCTAGAGATGCCAAATGCTGGAGAGTAGGTTCTGATTCCACCATAAGCAGCATATTCAGCCGGTGTCAAACCGCGATAGCCGGACTTTGATGTTTGACTCACTTGGGTTGGGGTTCTAGGTCTTTTAAAGGCTACAGGAGATACACCAGTTGGTGTTTTTGGTCTTTTATAGCCAGGTGATGCAGTCAAAAGACGGGTTGCCTCATAGGTTGGAGTTTTAGTGTAAGAAGTCGCAACTGGTGTTGTTGGTTCAAAGGTCGGAGTTGTAGCTCTTTGAGAATCAGCTAGAGCAGTTTTGTTCTTTTCGCTTATAATAACAGGCTCAGATTTTGCTTTGGATATACTTTGTTGGATTGGTTGAGTTTGTGGCGTCACCTCTGAAAGAATGTCACCATTTGGTAAAGTTTCACACTGGGTCGCTGACAAGCTGCTCATGTCAGAAGCAATTGTCTGCATGTGTGATTTCTCAGGCTCTACTGTCATTGGCGACACTGCAAACAAGAGCGGATTTGGTCTTGAGATTTCAAACACTGGTGTCGCAGCTCGGGTCACATGATATGCAGGTGTTCTAGGCCGCCCCATTGCAGTTTTTGATGTTTGGAACTCATAAGTTGGTGTTTTCGCTCTAGTTTCAGATGTTGGAGTTGCTCTTTGGATTTCAGGTGTCGGAGTTGCTCTCTTGATTTCAGGGGCAGGAGCGATGTCGATCCCTGCTGTTGGTGTAGTGTTCCTCTTAACTTCTGAAATTGGGGGTTTGCTGAGTAAATCTGTGCCCAAGTTAGGAGGCTGAGAGATCGCAGCTGTGCCTTCTCTGACCTCATACAAAGGGGTCAAATCTAGTTTTGTTCCCGTTTGTATTTTCTTTTGAGGGACTGTGCTTCCTATAGCAGTTAATTCTGCTGTGTCATACACTGGTGGAGTCCTAGATGACTCATAGAATGATGTGCTTGCTGTGTACATTCTTATTTGAGGGACATCAAACATAGGTCTTGGTGACCTTGAGGGTTCGGTTGCTCTGAAAGTTGGACGAGGACTTTTTGGTTTGATGAGAGGGGTCAACACAGTGAGAGGCCGAAGGTAAGCTTGACCTCCTGCTGCTTGATACGGCGCCAGACCTGGACTTGTGGATTTTAATGACGTGCTAAAAGCTGGCTTTTTCACCTCAGCAGCCGCAGATGCGACTGTAGGCACAGAATAGTCTAACAGAGATATTTTGGGTACTGCTGAATGGTCAACTGGCCCCGGAGCTGGTGATAATGCTGAATATGAACTAGCTGAAGTGACCTGCTGCGCGTATGATGGGATTGCCACTGGCTGAGGTGAGAACCTTGCTGCTCTGCCATAAGCTGCACGCTGAGGGTAAGGGGAGGCCACATGTTGATACAGTGGCCTGACACTAAAGCGCGGAGGCTGCTGAACTCTGCTGTAGTAGTTGAACGGTGTCTCTGGAGTCCGGGGAGGGGTAGAGTGGTCACTGTGCTCGAGGTCAGGGCTCGCTTCATTCACAGGGGAAAGACTTGAGCGGAAAGGCGCTGCAGACTGCGTTGCCTGAGTGGAGGCCTTCTTTTTAGCTGTTCTTTTAAGAAGCTTCTGAAGCCGAACATTGTCCTTTCCAGGCTTGGGCAGCAGGGGTGGAGGGTACTGCTGGGAAAGCAGGTCCAGATGGGTGACAGCTCTATAAGTGACAGCCATGAGTAATGCAGCACCCTAGGTAGAAAAAAGAAAATGATTATTATACTAAAATGATGAACCTGTACAGTATATGATTTGTGTCCACACCTATCAATTCATTTATTAGTTATACCACCTTGATTACAGCTACAATGTGTAGCCAGCCTTTCAGACTGACATTCACGCCTACAGGCAATTTAGTGTTGTCACGAACCTGCATGTTTCTATTGGAGGGACCCAACAAGAAACTGATGCTGTACTGTATCATACTGAGAAATACTGATGCAGCAGATGGAGCCTTTATGAACACTGTTCTTTGATCACATTTTAAATTAGGCTAATGTTTTGCTATAGTTGCATATTTAACATTTTCTTGTTTTTTTTTGTTGCAGATTTGTGTCATGGTGATTACTAAGCAGATGTCCTCTCTTCAGGTTGTCCTCACACCATCAGTTGGCTACATATGTCCAACAGAAGCAGCTATTCAATAGTTACAATATTATATTAAATAATTCAATAATAAAACAACGTTCAGTTGGACACACTCAACAGCTCAAATTCACAAGATTTCATCATGAAATATTTGTTTAATTTCCTCTTTGTTTTTGTATTTTTCTTCCCATTCTGTTTCTGTTACATATATATGTCTGATTATGATCTTTACTTAAACACCGCACCCCTGCCCCCACAGTACAATGGTTAGGTCAGTGATTCCTAGTGATTGATCTTGTATGGTGGCATGGAGGGACATTCAAAAAGCTTCTGAATAACAGAAAAATATTCAAATCCTGAAGAAGAATCTGAAAACAATTGGGCTTTGAGTAAACATTGAACGTTTTACATAATGATAAGTCATTTTTTTGGTCATCATTTGGCTTACTGTGCAGCCATGTACCAAAAAGTGGAAGATTTGGTGTGTGTTGCACAATAACATCTATCATATATACACCTGATCTGTACAATCATACTGCTCTGTCTATGTTTTAGTTCAACTCACTGGTTCCTTACGCTCTCTATCTCTTCACTACAGTAGGTGTTTTTCTCTTTTAATGTTCATTTACTGAAATATCTGCTTGTATGTGTTTTGTAACCAAATTTCTATGAATAAATTAAAATAGTTTTCTACTATAGCGGTGCCTGCCGTTCATCTTATTTTTTGATAAACTGTAAATGTTGAATAATCAAAGTGATAATACACAGTGTTTTGTTGTTTTTAATCATCTGCTTTTAAACAACTATTATTAGAACTAACTAACTAAAACTATTTTCATCATCAATGGAGAGTTATGCACATGCAGTGTACTACTACTCTGAAAACTACTAGTACTACAACTCTTCAAAGTTCAAATAGTTTCTAAATAAACTTCTATATATTTCCCATTCCAAAAACGAACAAAAGGTGCCCGGACTGGACTGAGCTGTATGGTACGTAGGCCTGTATCTCCGCGAAGGATTGGCTGATGAGTCATTTGAATCATTACAGCCAATAGAATGACACTATCATCGCCAAAATGAGATTGACAGCACTGTCAGCCAATAAGAACCAGCAGAACGCTGACATGTGATGGAGACAGGCTGCTGCGCACTGAGATTGTAACGCTTCCCCCAGGGTCCTAATGTCCGTTACAGACACCCGGAATGATTTGAGTGTAGCTCAGGAAGTCCGTCTTAACGGAGCGTTGTTTTCACTGTAACATCAACTTTGGATGCAGAAACATCAAAGGTAAGAGCAACTTTACAGCGGTGCCGTATGGAGTTTGATATGTAGTAACTCATGTTGCTGTTATTTGAGCTGTGTTTGTCACATTTAATAGGTTTAAACAGTCTTATCGCCAAGAGTCTCCTGTTTAATTTGATGTGCAACATTCGTGTTTAGTGAAGTATTCCACAATATTTTTTTACCCAATTGGGGGACCCTAAGGTTTGAGGCGATATACTTGTTTTAGTTTAAATGGCTATTCAATAAGATTAGTTGACACTTAATTTTGTAATGGATTGGTGAGTGATTCATCGTTGCAGCCCTACTCCACACATATTGAGGATGACTCACCTCGTTTGTGTCATTTCTGTTTTAGAAATTTTAGCCTAAATTAATGTACACATGCTGAATGGGTTGAAATGTGAAAGTCTAGATTTTGATGGATTCACACACTGTCTGGCCATGACTTCAGTTATTTTTTACTACTTAATAGTCTGTTAAAAGACTGTATGCTTGTGTTACTTGGGTTTATACATGAGACATGAGAAAACTGAACTATACCCAGTGAAAGTGGCCTTCCACTCGATTTCATATTACTGGCCACTTAATGTCAAGTTATAAGACAGCTATTTCTGTATGTTTTTTTGAGTGATAGATTCATTTTGCATTCTAAATACATTTTTATAGTGAACTATATATCGTTTTGTATATAAGAACTTCAAAAATACAAGTGTCTGCATTGATATATATATCTCAATGCAGACACTTGTATTTTTGAAGTTCTCTGAACTATCAAACATCACCAACGTTTTTATTGAGATGTCATGATGGAATATGATGTCATTTTAAGCTTATGTTTCCTGCCCCGACAGAAAAGTTGTTTTTTTTTTTCCCAAAAAAGTTTTTCAGTTGACTGGCCCCCTACTGGCCCCCTACTGGCCAGACCAGATGCTTGGTGTCCCCAAGGTTATTTGAGTTTGAGACCCCTGTTTTAGACCATGTATGTGTTAGGCTACACTTTGCACACTGGACTGAAGCTTTGTTGTGCCGAGATCCTCCTATGTCTTGTCCCACAAATGCATACATACACACACACACATATACTGTACATATATATATAGAGAGAGAGGGTGCTGTATGGTGAAAGTGAATGCAGAGCATCTGACCTCATGACTTCACAGCCTGTGACACTGGAGAGGGCCTCAAAAATATATATTGTCCCTTAATATACCCAATCACATGTCAGGACAAGAGTTAAACATAAGTGAAATGGGAGAAATGAATGGTTAATCTTTCTAAACCTAAAAAAAGTGCATGATACTGTCCAGAGGGTTTGTGTTGCAAAGAAATGATTTCTGACATCATTCAGTCTAATATTCACAGTTTACTATGTATGTCACCACGGGGAAACGTAGGCTGGATCTGGTTGTGTTTTAAAGCCCTACCCTACTGCCCTCCCTGGACCTACTGCCTGCCTGACACATGAGAGTTCACTCCTCCTTTTAAGGCTCTGGAAGGTTTGGTATTTGGAGTGCCTTCAGGATGCAAGTTCAAAAGAGGAAAGTGTAATAATAGCTGTGTAATACAAACCAAGCGGTGCCACAATGGCCTCCATAAGTAAATGAATCTACCCCAAAAAGTCATGTACCGCAACTGAAGATATGAGACTGCACACACACACACAGCAAATCTGGAGTTTGGATGGAAAAAGGATGAACTTACCAGGTAATAACTTGTTGCTGATGTTCAGAGCACCCCAGGTGGGTTCCCCTTGACACAACAAGAGAGAACATTGATTCAAGTTCAATGTCAAAAGATAAACCTGACAAGGACAATTTTATTCCCCACAATTTGAGCAGGAAGATTACATGTCACAGCCTAAACGTGATCATCAGTCACTCATGCCTCATTGCAGCCAGGACAGATAAATGACAGGGCAGAGAGTGTTTTGAAGTAGAAACAATGCAAGCTCAGCCATGCTGGTGCTTAAATGTTGCACTGAGGATGAGCTAAAACAACCCAGGTTCTCCAAACACGCGTCCTTCCGACCTCAAGCTCCCAAGGTGGGGGGGGTCTGTATTTGACAGCAGCTGCTTTCCTAACACTGCTACAGCTTCCCTATTCTCTAGCTAGAGAATAATAAAATGTGTAATTATGGCATGTTTACCTGTGCGACTGCTGCTTGGGGAGCGGCCGGCCGGCTGCTGCCTGCTTGTCCCAGCCCGGAGTGTCAGAGAGGCAGGTTCATGTTGAGCCCAACTCGACCCCCCCTTCCTACAAATGGAAGGAACGGACGCCATGGCAGTCCAAAAATAAATCTTGAGCCCTGTGAGCTGTTTGGAGTGACAGCAGCGTTGTCCTGACAGCAGAGTGAGGCAAGGTGAGAAGCGTTACAACGTCAACGGTCATGGGACCTTAGGTTTCACCACCTCAGGCCTTTAAAAGTGGGCTCTGAGGGCCACCCAGGGGTCCTTTACAGATTTGCCAGTGCTGTGATGGGGGACTCAACTGTATTCATGATTTGGATTCTATAGAAATAATCTTACTCAGGGATGTCAGATATTCTTGGTGATATTAAGATGATATTGATGCACATTTTAATGCTCTAAATATCATTCTCATTGTTTGATGCAGGCAGAGTTCCAATGATGGTGATTAGAGGTTCTCCAGGGAGTTCTAAGGATCTTTGATGGGGTTCTTAAGGTTGTTCCAAAAATTGGATTATTCTCAAATCAACCAGTATGGCCTTGTTGGAAACAAACATCCACAGTGTTGCAAGTTGTTCTTTGCATAAGAAGTCAGAGAAATGTACAATACAGAGAAAAAAGAGACGAACAAACCTTGATAGCTCATGCGCTCCACACAGCCAACGTCAATGTCAGGCGTGTTTGATTTCAGAAAGTTGGATAAGTCGAGTTGTGATGACGAGAGATTTCTGTAGCTGTGCCACAATCCAACAAGAATGAAAGAGTATTCAAGATCCTCGAGTATCAAAGGCTATTTGGCAGCCCTGAACTGTGACTTTCAAGAAAGGTTCCAAATGACACAGGGGTTGGAAATTCAAATGGGATTCTGTTGTTCCTTTCTGTTATAAATCCAATATGATGTAAATGCTGCTTTGGGAATTCTTGATAAATGGGTTTATTTCATCCTTGAAATGATAGCAGTAGAATAGTTCAAGTTACCAAGTTATCAAGTTCCTTCCTTTACAGTTTCCTGTGCCCTTCCAGATGATGGTTACTTGTGATCTTTGTTGATGCTTTCTAATATTTTTGCATTTTCCAATATATTGGTAATGGGTCAGTGTCGGATTTTGTGTTTTTAGGAGTCTTTTATTGAGTGTCAAGAAAATCTTGTGGGTCCTTTTATGGCTTTCAAATGATGTCACAGCAGTTTCAAATGGCTGATGGTGATCCTCGACAGCGGGCGTGTTTGTCCTCCATGAAGTTTTAGTAATCTTTGCAGGAAATACCTTATAAATTTAGTTGGAAAAAGTGTTTATTTGACCATATCACATGTTTACCCCAGTTTGACAAATCATTTTCAGTGTTCCTCACTGCAGCAACTTTAAACTCACAACAGCTCACTCCAACAGGAGTCCCTTGGCCACATGTTTATCTGTAGGGGAAACCTTTGACACTCCCACCCAACTTAGGTGCCTGGGAATTTCTGTTGTTCATTTTGTCACTGCAGCACCCCCTGGGGGAAATTGGAGGATGATTCAGGAAGCCTAAGACAGCTGAGAATGACGGCCATATCACAGATCAAAACATCGAATTAAGCTGGTGTGTTGAATGATTCATGGTGCTGATTGTTTGGACTTACAATTGAAGTGAATGGCATTACTAACAGTTTAAACGGGACCAGATGAGTATTTATATGAGTATGACGGTTGATAAACGTCAGTATAATACATAGCAAACACAGCCTTGTCTCTCAGAATCGTGTTTTAACTGTCACATTGTTAAACTACATCTTAACTCATAAAAACATGTAAACAAGAAGCAAACCAATCATTGCCTTGTGTTAGTGTAGACTACACATATTACACAACTAATGAACACAATAGATTTATATACTTTCAGATTACGGGTAAGAAAAGTGAGAGAGATCAAGATGTCAAAGCAGACGTAGAAGAATATGTTCACTGTCCTTCTCATTCGAGCATATCACTAAACAGCCTGATGGGCGGAGGGGTCAGTGTTTGTGTCTCAGTTGTCTGCCAATATTGTTCTGCACGGCGTATGACTGAGGTGCAGTATGATTTTATATTCTAATGAGACTGTACATTATGTTTAGAGGTTTAGAAACAGCACCTGCCTGTCCTCCCAGCTCTTCTCTCACTCTGACATGAAATTTGCTTGCCTAATGCAGCGCCCCCAGAATAGCAACCTGGAGGCGTCTTGGCTATCCCCTTCTCCAAACTTGAGCCTCCCACCTTAGCATTCGGCCCTTCCATCTCCTTATTGAGTGCCAGCAGTGGGAGGAGGGGGACGCAGTCATGGACCCTGCCCCACCGCAGGTCCGGCCTCGCCTCTCGGCTGGATCCTCAGCCAATGGGGAGGCCGAGCAGATCGAGTGTCACTATAACAGTAGGACATAATCAGCGCGGTAAGTTTGCAGAACCTTACAGCCTGTCTCGGCCAGAGGGAGCTCAATTCTTTCGGCTTTTCTGAGGTAAGGAAAAGAGAAGCGAGTATGAGAGTGTGAGTGGTAGCAGTGCAATGTCCCCAAACATGTCCCCAAACTGAAGACAGCTGAGTCCACATGTTTTGAAATCACTGTCACGACTAAATGTTTTGTTGTGAAGGTCAGGGTGAGAGCGGAAGAATTGTCTTCAAGTACAACATTGGCACTGGCACAGTTAGGGGATTACAGTGGAATCTCAGACAGTCTGATGCTTTAGTG
Organism: Solea senegalensis; assembly: GCF_019176455.1. Lineage (NCBI taxonomy): Eukaryota > Metazoa > Chordata > Actinopteri > Pleuronectiformes > Soleidae > Solea > Solea senegalensis. The sequence goes on along the minus strand of NC_058030.1, from coordinate 8,194,364 downwards.
TTTGAGCTCAGTGGCAAATTGTGTTGGTGTGTGACTGCAGCCTGACAGGCTGATAAGCAGTGATTTTTTTTTACTGTCTCTAAACTGTGCTGACCAGTTGGGTGTGTTTTGGAGTTTGTAAACGGCTTAAACTCTGAACTCAGTTCAAGATGTTTAAGAAGTTTCAGCAGCAGCGGTTACCTTTAAGGGCTTTGTTGTTATTGTTGTGATAGTTTGATCTGAGTCCAGAGAGTCTAGCATACCTGAAGGATTTACAGATGGCTTAAGTCCTCTGAAGGAGCATTCCACTTCAGGACACAGAGGATGATACTAATGAGTTATGTAACGTGGGGACAGCAGTAATTATTGTAGTATTTTAACTTGCTTTGACATTGACATTGCTGTGTGGGTTTTATTTTGCTTGCTGGTTTTCTTGTTCAATATTGATGTGCAGGTGCAGATAATTATGTGTGGCTTAAAATGCACATTATCGCGAGGATAAACGCTAAAATATCTTGAACAGGAGCCAAGAACCTCAACTGGATGTAAACAGATCATTAAATGTGTGCTTTCCTACACTACCGTACGCACCTCTTGAGCTTTCAAGGAAGTTGGGCATTAGACTTTGAACATCATGGCTTCCCATCAGGGTCAGATATAATTCTTGGGTTAAGTGGCCTCGATCAGCAGGGAGCCTCTGTGAGAGCAAGATGCCAGATAAGGAAATGATGGTGGAATTATGGGTAGTGGTCCAGGGCAAGGAACCCAATCTTTAACGTCGGGTTTACTGAAACTAGATCTGTGAGCTGTGCAGCTGTCTGATGGAAATAGTTGTGATGTCAGGAAGCCTCCGTCGTGGCCTCACGCTAATAAGGCTAATGTGCAACTGATCCATAGTGTAATCCCTAATACATTCAATCGTGGATAAATTCAGAGGATGCGTGTTTGTCAGTACAGGACTTTCACAAGACTCTGCATCTGAATGTCAATACGCTCATACATTGGAAATGAATTTAGATGTGATATCATTTTTGAACACATTTGATGCTAAGTAAACCCAGAGTGATAGGAGTGGACAGGAGGTTGACCCTTTCCTTGACCTGCTCTTTTTTTCCCCTGCAACATTAATCATCTCTCAGCAGTATGAAAACAGACCATTGGCATAAATCTATGTTTGGCTCCCTTCTCATTTAACATCAGAGAAGCAGATTCAGGCCCGAGGCTCATGTTTCAGTCCACATTCTAACACTAATTATAGAGTGAAGATCATTGGGTCTGAGAACATTTTTTTGGGAGATTTTCAAAGACAATTAAAAAGATTTAAAAAACGAAGCGGATTGAGGGTGCAAACGATTTGATATGAGTCTGTGAATATTTATTTATTTTTCTTTTAGTCTTGTGGTAAAATATGGGCTAGCAAGCAGGTGGGGGATTGGTCAGGGTGGGGCAGCCTGAAGATATTTAAGACATCTGCAACTTAATCCTGAGCTATTAATACAAAAGGCCACTGAGTCGCTCCTTGTAAACTGACTTTAAGTTCCTCTCTTTTTCTTTCAGGTTGCAAAGTCCACTGTCACCATGTCTGACACAGAAGAAGTGTAAGTCAACTCGCATTTACATTTGAATAACTTTATAGAAGTGAGAAAACAAAAGTCATTCATTTAAGGTCCACTCTGGGTCTGTCAAGAGACTGTGAGTGTTGATCTCTGGGCAAAGCTTGTACGTAGACCTTGGTTTAAGATTATTTTGCCACACTAGTATTTCCACAGCCAAAATTATGTTTCAAGCTTACCTTTAATATTAAGGTTTGACTCTTTTCTTTGTCTTCTCTCTCTGCAGTGACCAGGTCGAGGGTAAGTAGCAACATTTCTCTCATTCGGAAAACAAGCAAACAAACAGACCAAAAAATATGAATGAATGAATGAATGAATAAATAAATCTTCCAAACGTAGGTCCAGGTGCAGTCTGGAGTTCCGTGCTAATTCTCAGTGTTATTCCATGAATGTTGCCTAACCGACTTTCCATCCCCTGTAGAGAGTCAATTTCACTGGACAAATTCATGTTTACAGGTTTGGCTTGACTCCTCCAGATTCAAGTTGAGCAATAACGTTCTCTCTTTTAGGCAAATCTGCACATGTATTTTTCCCGCGCCGTAGTGTAGTTGCAGGCACCAAAGTTGGACACAGGACAGTGTCAAATACGCTGTGTGGACTCTTAAGTCGAGATCTGTGAAATCGGAATGGCACACGATTTGCACACTGACCTGTTGGCAACGCGTGCTGCAGCTCTGCATGTCTGTCTGCAACTGTGCGGTCCCTCTGAGCTGAACACACTTTCAGATGAGGTTCAAAGCCAAAGTCACTTAGCGTCTGTGAGCGCTGATCAGCCCAGGGGCTCTGCGTTGTGTATGCGTAGCATGGATCCCCAGTGTACCCACATTTTGAATTGTATTTTGTCAAAAAATGGGTACAAATGGGATCTTTTGATCATGTCTTCTGCTCCTTTTCTTTCTCGGACGGACGTGAAGAATACGATGGTAAGACATAGCCTGTAGACTCTGGATGATAAGTCTGACATCACTGATACTAATTTGTCGCTTACTTCTGACGATGTGTGTTCTTTCCTCCACATCTATTTCTTAAAGCATGCTGATTAACACTAACTTGATTTAGAACAACTGAAAAGACACGGGTTAAAACCTTAAATCACATTGGGATAGAATGTGTATCTTCACACAGGGTTGCAGTGCAGGAATTTGCAGGAATCAATCCCTTTTAGAAGTCATCCATCATGATTGACCTTTTCCTTCCTGTAACTGCTCGCTGTCTCAGTTGCTATATCACCACCTGGTGGCAGTTCCTCAAAACTGCCCTCCCAGTCCCCATAAATGTCCTCATGTCTCACATCTCCTTTAGTCTACTCACTCTGACCACTTCCACCTCTTTCCTTTTTCTCCTGCTTCCATTAACCTTCTCACCGCCCTTCCTCTTCCCTGGTGACTCGCTGCATGTTGTGTAGCCGTAGAAGAGGAGGTAGTAGGGGAAGTAGAGGTGGCCCCTGAGGCGGCCCCTGAGCCAGAACCAGAGCCAGAACCAGAGGTAGAACCAGAACCAGAGCCAGAACCAGAGCCAGTACAAGAGCCAGAACCAGAGCCTGAGCCTGAGCCTGAAGGTATGTGGAATGGAGGGGGGAAAAGGGCTATTCTCTCATCCTTTTCCAGGCGACAGGTGCGCTCCACAGGCTATAGCCACCCACAGAGATCAGAGATCACCATATCTGCTAATGCTAATGCTTTCTTCTTTTCACCTCTGGAGGAAATCAAATACAGTTTGTTTATGCAGCACTCCGCAAACTGGGATGTGATTTCTATTGTAATAAAACATGTGCTAATCTGCTCCTCTTCAGAGCCTAATGACAACCATTTGAAGGCCAGTAATCTAATACTGCAGCTCATGTTGAGGGCGGATATAAAGATTCTAAGTGGCTTATTAGCTAATAATAGCTTAAAAAAGTAATAATAATCATGCCATTTATTTGCTTACCACCCTAATGAAAATTAGACATGCATTTTAACACGACATATTAACATGTGAACACCGGCATTTGTCTCGACTTGCTGTCTGGTGTCCATGCTGACAAATGTCCTGTAGTTTGTATCTTTCAGAATGAATGTAAATGTTTTATAGATCATTATATTTTTGAAGACTAAGAACATGAATTAACTGTGAAAACACAAGAATAATGTGAGCATTCTTGCAAAGATACAAACCTTATATAAACTCCTGAAGTCTGAGACTTACAAATACATGTAAACGTACAGTTTCGAAAGGTTCTAGAGGAGAAAGATTATCTGGCCAGAAAAGCAAAGAGAGTACTGTGCTTATTTTATTACTTTTGGCCCCTGATAAAAGTAACATATATAAAATATAAATTTATTTTATAAGACAAGAGAAAATCTGTTAAATTTGACCATGTAGGTGGGTAGATTTACTTGCCTTTTATGTTTTAAGTTCATTTGCTTGTGCCATCTGGAATATTGGAGACCTATTTGTGATTTAACCATCATCATTAAGTGCTTTTCATCTCTAAACTAGAGTAACTAGAGATGCTTGCTGTCATACTTATAGTACTGTAGTACTGCTCCCAGTCTGCCTGCTAATGCTGTTGTCTGTTCTGCTTTTGTTTTCAATGCTTTCTGCATGCAGAGGCTGTTGAAGATGAAGGTATGTTGATTTAAATATGAAGTCTGTTATTCTGGTTTTGGTAGGACCCACAATGTCGTGGTCAGATGACTGTAGTCAGGGAGCGTCAACATTTTCTTTCTAAAGATCCAGGACCACTGACCAATTGGCACAAGAAAAAAAAAAAAAGATCACACACATATAGTTAATACAAATGTATTAACCGATCTTTGGAAAACAGTGCAATTCCTAGTGGAGAAGAAGGGCGGATGAATATGATATGCTAACACATGCTTCACTGCACAGTGACCCCACCATTACACTCTTGCTATGCCACTCGTCATCTGCATGGCATGGAGTCGCCAGAATCTGGGCTTAAAACTAAAGAAGGAACTGTGGGGAAATGATTTGCTTGTGTAAAACACTTTTGGGGTCAAGCCAAAAAACAAAAATAAACAATGAGAGAACAGAAAAAGTGAAGGTAAATAAAAAAACATTTTGGGGCAAATGAAGGATGAACATGTTATCCTCATTTCACTATTCATAAAAGTTTGTTTTAAATATATTATATATATTTCCTTTTTTTTTAAATAATCAAAACGGATGCAAGGTTATGTTTTTTAACGTTTATATCTTGTCTAATCTGTCACATGCAGCCAAAAATCATAGTTTAATCCATGTAGTGCCTGAGAGAATTCTTTTTTTTTTTTAATAATCTGCTTGGTTTCTAACCCAATGACGTGTACTTGTCCCCTCTTCATCTTCTAACCCGCAGAGGAGAAGCCAAAGTTCAAGTAAGTCGCCTTCTCTTGTGATCCCACCTCGAAAAGATTTCTGTAGACATTTTCTTTTTTTTATCTTAAGACTTTTTCCTAATAATGATAACACAGAAAAGCATCATGTTAATCAGTGTCGTCCTGGAGCACTTAAGACCCAAATGTTCTCTTGTAGGCCCACCGCACCAAAAATCCCAGACGGTGATAAAGTGGACTTTGACGTAAGTTGACCCCGAGGTGACAAATCAGAGATCCTTGTTGATTTGTGGTGTTTCTCTGTGGAACTGAGCGTCGCTTTGTCTCCTCTGCTCTGCAGGACATCCAGAAGAAGCGTCAGAATAAGGATCTGATCGAGCTGCAGGGCTTGATTGATGCTCACTTTGAGTGCAGGAAGAAGGAGGAGGAGGAGCTGATTGCCCTCAAGGAGAGAATCGTGAGTCAGAGTTGATCATGTTAGACTGTGACACAGTTAAAATGGTACATGTTGTAAACTAAATGTTTCCACCTGGGAGCTGTTGTTTTTCCACTGAGTAATGGGGAAGTAAGTTGTGACAGAGCGACAGGCTTGTTTTTAACAGCGTATATATTTATTTTCTGTCTGGCAGGAGAAGCGTCGTGCTGAGAGGGCTGAGCAGCAGAGGGTGCGCGCTGAGAAGGACAAGGAGCGCCAGGCGAGACGTGAGGTTCGTGTTTTCATCACAGCGTTTGATGAAATCTCCTTACCCTCAGCCTAAGAATTGAGTATCTTTAAAATTATTATTTTTTTAAAAATATGATTTACTTTTCAAAAGTAAAATATCTTGTGTTTTACAAGGAAAAAAAAAATATTCTGGCTCATATTAATATGCAAAGTAGCTATATACTGCTATTTATGTGGGCATTCTTTAAATTAATTAAATAATTAAAATTTAAATTCTAAATTAAATATTAAAAGCTGTTTGTGTGTATTTTCATGATTTTAAGCTCTTATTGTGAGCATTTAAAGTTTCACTCAGGGATGGATCTGGCTCAGAGGTCCCCACTCTGATGTGTTTTCTTTTGTCTGTGTGTGTTCCAGGAGGAGAGGCGGATAAGGGAAGAGAGTGACGCTAAGAAGAAGGCAGATGAAGAGGCCAAGAAGAAGTCGGCTCTGTCCAGCATGGGCTCCAACTACAGCAGTCACCTTGCAAGAGTCAGTGCACACACATACACACACACACACACACACAGGTTTGCACATTCATCTTAGGATACTGCACTATCTATCCCTAAACTAGTTTAAGTTTTATCCTAACCCTATAGGATCTGTATTTACCTTTTAACATACAGCCTAAATGCTCTGTGTTCTAAGGGTTAACTAAACTGGTTCCTCAGAAATGAGGTTCTGCCTCTTAGGACCAGGTTTAGGTTTCCATGGTTGACTGCTGGTCTTGACAAGTTCAGTGTTTATGCCAGAAAAGTCCAGAGGTGTTTGTGTGCTGCAGCAGTAGCTGTGTTCTAAACAGCAGCTAACCTACATGCATGCATCTGTGTGGAACAGGCTGACCAGAAGAGAGGAGGAAAGAAAGAGACTGAGAGAGAGAAGAAGAAGAAGATCCTCGCCGCCAGGCGCAAACCACTCAACATCGACCATCTGAGCGAAGACAAGCTGAAGTACGAGTCCATGCTCCCACACCCACTCCATCGTCTCAGGGCCAACATTCAGGCCTACGCACATATCAGTGTTCACCTCAAATGACAGTATATTATATATTAAAATAGATACTTCTCATGTCATGTACTAAAGGTATTTCCTTTAGCTTTATACTTTTACTCCACATACATTCATCGATCAAGTTAAATTAGGGATTAGGATTTTTATTATAGTCAATGTTTTCAGCTCCTCATACATGAAAATGTGCTGCTTTTCACTCAATGAAAGGGTGACTCTTGGCAATCATGGTTTGCATTTCTCACTAATTTAGGATTCTAAGAATTGTGCCAGAAATTACACATTTACATCATCTCCAACTCAACCAACTACATACAATAGAGACATCAATGCATTGTATTTATAGTCAAACGGTCCCCTTTCCTCCGTTTTGTATTTGTTTATTAAAAGTACATTTTTGTAATTATGCTTTTACACATTCATTTGTAGTATCTTTTTTATATATAAATATATATATAGTACTTAAGAGTAGAAACAAAACATTAATTCCATCACTGGCCGAGTGGAAATGGACACTGAACGAACAAATAATGAAGTATTTTCACCGCTATATCTCGCACTGCTCTCGGTTGATTGGTTGTGTTGTGTTTCAGGTGAGTTTATTCTCACATGCTTGTACTTTGTGCAGGGATAAGATCAATGAACTGCATGAATGGATGACCCAGCTGGAGTCTGAGAAGTTTGACCACATGGAAAGACTGAAGAGGCAGAAGTACGAGGTAAGAGATCAGAAGGACTCTCAGTAAGGGTTACCTCGTTTATTGTTTGGTATCACTGAACCCCAGATGTTTCTATTTATTTTTTTATTTACACACCTCTATACTTCATGAAATTCATGACAATATACCAAGAAATCCTGTTTGATTTAGAACAACTTGGATAGAATTTGCCTTTTTTTTTAAAGTGTATTCATTTGTTTCTCATGCATTTCATTCCTATATCTGCGTATCAAATTCTCTACATTTTTAACTATAATATTAAAGCAGCAGCAGATTTCATTTTGAGTTTGAATTACATGCAACACTTGTGTCCTTCCATTAAGTCCTAACTTTGAATGTAAATCACACATTCAATGAGTTGAATACAGACCAAATGCAATGTGACAATTTATATGCGAAGGTCATGAAAGTAACGTCCTTATTCAATGTGCATAATGATTGACATGTTCATTTCTTCTCCTTTTCATCTGTTGCTTTGGGTTATTTGCATCATGTCTTTTTTTCCCCATGTTTTATTTCCTTGTAGTTATCTTAATGATATCAAATATGACTTTATAAGCAGGTGAACCACCAACAATTCTTCACGTTTATCAAACTGTAGCTGTGTGATTGTTGTCAGCTGTTGATGGCCCTGAGGTGACATCCAGCTCGTTGTCCTGTCACCTCCGGATTTGAACCCTTGATATGCTCTTTGGTTTCCTCCAGGTTACAACCCTGCGTAAGAGAGTGGAGGAGCTCAGTAAATTGTAAGTAGAGCTGAGCAGGGCGTCATGTCTGCCAGCTTCAGGCTCGCTGCATGTTAGCATGAAGGAAGGTCGGAGAACTAGAGCACTGCCTGTGGTCATGGTGGGGAGGAGATGACACACCATCACCCAAAAATAAGAAAAAGAAAAACTGAGGAGTTTGATCCAAGAGTGATTTCCGGCTACTAAATAACTTCTTTAGAAAAGAGTTGACTCTTTTAAAAAAGAACTATTAGTTTCTTTAATTAATCAAATGGAGTAGATCAGCTCTCAAGACAGGAACAAATAATTGCTCAATTTAAGCCCCAGTGAGTATTTATCACTCATTCATTTATTGGCATATACTTTCCACGTGGGGAAACTACTATGGGCATGTTAAGACACAGATGGTCAGAAATTCACACATGAATCTGGTGTTCCATTCCCATCGCCTTGACTTCCCATAATGCATCAGCCTTCAACTTTCAGCCCAAGGAGCCTGATCAGAAGAAGCCGTGTCGTTTTGCAGATGCTCATGTGTAGGAATCGCATTGACGTGTTGCAGAAGCAGTAAGTACTGTCTGGCTGCTGCGTTCGCTGACACCCAGTAATCTCCAAAAAAGATAATAATAACTACATTAAACCCCAATACAACACTAAAGTGAAATCTAACGTTACATTAACATTCACAGCAGTTTTTGGAAACAACGTAATTGCACAAAGATTACACAACGATGGGTTAATTTGATCCACGTTTAAGATAATTCGAATCGGAGGACAAGGTGAAGACTTTATCCCACGACAGTTCAACATTTGATTCATTCATGCAAGTTGTAAACGTGTCAAATCCTCCGTGACGTCAGCACTACTCAATTTTTTAGTCCAATTTTTACACCATAACAACTTGGAAGGCAGTGTTGCAGCAGAGGACCGGCCTCAGTCTCCATGACAGGTCATGACAAACTACACAACAGCTGCACTGTGATGTCAACGGCTAATATTGACTTATTTAGCTAGGAAATGCCAAACTGTAGATGCAAGGTCTTTGCACTGACTTGCAAGCCACTGTATCTCTCTCCTCCCTGTGTTTTTTATTTTCTTTGGATAACTTCTCTTAACAAGTTATTTCTCTAATGTTACAATTCAGTGGAATTGCGGCGGCGTGGGTGTGTGAGGAACGTTCTCCTCCCTGAGAAAACGATGGCACCCCCGCTCACGTAATCATAACAAGTGTGATTGTCGAGACACAATCTGTGCCTTAACTAGCATGACACAGCTGTCACCAACAGCCAAAGTCACGGTTGTGCACTTTGGCTGTTTGACTCGGTAATGATGAGTGTGCACATGCAGGTAAGTGCTGCATGAGTGTGTCACTGACGACGACTGATGTCACGTTGCCGGCTTGAGCTGTTTGAAGTGGTCCTGAAAATTTGCTGGGTTTTTTGTTTTGTTTATTTCCTTTTGTCTTAGTTTGGCTTATTTTTTTGTGATCTATACAGAAATGTCATTTTTAAACACAAGAGCTAAAAGACCTTGTAGCTACAGGGTTTTCTTTTGCATTTTTAATAGAAAGACTTCTTCATTGAGGGGCCTCTTCCTCAATCATTTGAACATTTACATTCAAATAGATTTAAAAAAACACTCCATAAAATTGGGTCCTTTAAAGTAATTTTTTTTAAAGCCTCAAACCGAGTTGTTAATCTCTAGTGGATGTGTTTATTTGAGTTTATCTTTGATATATTTGGATGAGGTATTAGGAGATGTTGGATGACAAGCTAACATCTTCACCTCTACTCTAATGTATGAACGTTTGCTGTTTGCTGAGGAAGTTTGAGGCACCAAAGCTTAGCAGAAGAACATTCTGGAAGATTCTGACATGTGTCCTCCCTGTCTTTGTTTTTTTGCATTACAGCAGCAAGAAGGGAGCTGCCGCCCGCCGCAGAAAGTAGACAGACTCGCTTCACTGCTGCTCAGAAACCAAACTGGGATCGTCTTGAACTCACGCATGATGAAGCAACGCACACTGTGGTGAAGGTCATGGCTCAGAAGAAGGAAGTAATGCTGCGGTTTACCCCGAGGTTACCAGCCCACGTCCTGATACATGCAACCAGGAGCCTTTAGCCGCTGTTCAATAAGAATAAAAAGTACCAAAACTGATTTGCCATCTCGCTTCCTCACCTTCGACTGTTTGGTTCTCATTATTTTTGTAAATAAAGTGTGACCCTTCAAGCCATGTCTGTAGATCTGTTGTTATTCAGAAATCAATAAAGTACAGTATTTTTAGTTGTGTAATTTTAAAGTCATTTGTTCAATACTGTTTTTTTTAAGTGCAGGGTTGAAATGAACTTGATGTCGTAACGAGGCACTGGAGACCCGGCATTTTCCTCATTGACTTATTCATCAAAACGAAGTCTCGGGAGTGTTGTAAAATTCAATAAGCATGTTGAAATTAGATTAGAAAAGACCATAGTTAAACAAAGGAAAAATTGGGAATTGGGTAAGCCTGAGTTACACAAGGGTCTCTGCAAAGCAATGCTTGTGTCCGAAAATCACGTTCATGAAAACAAGAAGTCACTTGTACATGGTGAACAAGATCCATTCATCCAGTTCTTGCGCAGAAAAGTACTTGTTTTAAAGAGTCATCGGAGGTCAAGTGTGAAGTGAAATTCAAAAAAATAATTTAAATTATATTTTCAATCATTTATTATCCATTTGCTGTGTTTTCATTACCTATTCTATTACATAAAAGAGTTCCCATGCCATGTTTGTTTACAAAAACTATTCATTTGGTTGTAATATGCAATTTAACCACTAGAGGCCACTAGACTCTACACACTGGCAATGGATCAAATAGTCCTCCAGAATATTAATGTGAACACCTGTCAGCATGAAAGTCTCAACAGTTTTTTGGCAAATATGTTTATTTCCCGTGTAAAAAAGTAGGTTTTAAAAATGAAGAATTATTCAGTGTCTTCTATTTTGATGCAGCAGCCAGATTTGGCTCATCTCTTTGTCTTTCTGCCTTTGTGTTATGGTCTGTTTTAACATCAGGGATAAAACCTCATGTGAACAAAATGCAGCATTCGATGAGGAGCTTTTCCACCATAACCCTTCAGATCATTCTCTTTATGTCCCCACAGAAAGAAAGCACAGGTGTAAATAATAAAACAGTTCAATTATACATGGCAAGAAAATGAAAGAGGAACAACATGATCACACTTGGGTAAGCAAATCGAGCGCACCTCCTCTAAGGTCAAAGGTAGATGCATTAGAGTGGCTAAAGCTACACAATGGACAGAGATAGCGATAGAGTTTTGTTTTAGGCTGGTAATGAGCTACATGCATTTAAACAGAATATTGAGAGGCAGGTTTCTTTACCGGCGCAGGTACGACAATAACAACACAACACCGCTCGATTTGCTTGCCCGAATATTCAAACTGGACACGGCTATTGTCCATGTTAGGACACCTGTGGCACCAGCAGAGGACGCTGTGTGTTACGTCATCACTAGCTGACGCCGGGATGAGTGACGCAGTATAACACAAAATGCCAGGACTGACTGTTGTTTTCTATAACTGTTCCTACAGGTAAGAGACTTGCGTATCATAAACACGAAGAAAAATATAAAAGTGGTATAATTGTGTCAAATCCTTAGTCTGGGAGTGTGGATTTGATTTTGACCATGAAGGTAGCAGTAGTGGTAGCATTGCTAGCATAATTAACAAGCACGAACAATGAAACTGTCATGCAAAACTAAGAGAGACGCGACGGTAAATGGTATTTAATCAAGAGATGATTATTTGAAGCTATTCCGCGATGTAGAACGTTTCAAAAGCGTTCTACATAAATAGATGCTAACTGTTTTGAAACCCGCGAATCCAGTCAATGGTTTCCGGGGTATTTTCAAAATAAGAGCAAAACAATGGACATGCCCATCTTCAACATTTTGGTTTGTTTTCATGTTGTTTTTTGTATTTTATTTGAGAATGGATATACTGTAGATTAAAAAGGATAATACTTACTATAAGGATAATACTGGCAAGAGCGCATTGTTGAATGATTTATTTGTTAAAGAATGATTGTGTCAGTATGTTAGACACAGGTAGAGGGAGACGTCACAGTAGATTGATGTAGAGTGATGTAGTATAACACTGATGCCAAGACCTAAAGTAATAAAATGTAATGTGCTACACACAGAACTAGCAACAGCGTCATTCCTTCGCTTAATTTTAAACTGCAAATATGAGTTCTTGGTCTGGACTGTTTGAGTAGAATTGACATAAATGAGAGAATACACAATCTCAGCTGACATTGGATCATGTAATGCAGAAATACCTGCATGTCTGCTGAATGGCCACATGAGGGAGCTGTTCTCTGAGACCAGACGTCAGCAATATGCTGAGGTTCTACGTTTTTGGGGGGGAGAATTGTTTGATTTTGTATATAAGCTTCACATTACTAAATTTACTACGATGTAAGATACAAAATACAGATCTAATATATATATAACCCACAAATTAGATTTCAAAAGGTAATTTCAAAATGTAGGAAATTAATGAATATGAGGAAAACACGGTATTCCCTTATACAATAATATAAGGCATTTGTAAAGTTATATTATAGTGTTTTTATATGTAAACTATTGGAAAATATTAATGTAATCTTTTAATATAGTAAAATAATCCTGCCTGTAACACAAATATCCCAGTTCAATCATCCATTGGTCCAACTGGCGCATTACCATGAAATAAATAGTATTTACACTGAAAATAAAAAATTAAATCAGACATTTTTGTATAAATAAGCAGTTTCATTTATTTATCATTAGACTGTCACTCAGTTTTCAGGTGTATAAATATAAAGTTTAAACATTTTTCACAACAAACAAAAGCACATACTGACAAAAACATTAAATACATAATTAATACTTTTTGTTGGAAACAAATCAGCTCTTATTTACATAATATGTACAGAAACAGAAAAATGGTCCTCTGCTGCAGTGAATGAAACATGACAAATGAAAATTGATTCAGCTTGATTATTTTATCCCTGGTGGGTTAAAAACAAACAAACAAACACTGAAATAATCCCCACAAATCTAATATGTGGGATTTAAGTGTTTGATTTTTGCATATCTGGTAATTATCTTTTGTTTACTAAATCATAGAATTGTGTTTTGTTTTGGTTTTCCTGAGGGATCGAACAGCTGGGGCTTTTAAAACATCAGATGGACGAATGTGGAGGAATGTAAATGGATGGTTTTTGGCCTCCGTCCTTCTTCACATAAGCTACACACAGAAAGAGAAAAATCCATCTGAAACGACTCAGCTAAGCCTTAAAATACTTTATCATAACTTAACGCTAACATTTAAAAATAATAATAATAAGAAGAACAATACAGCAAGAACTGAAATGATTTGTAGTCATAAACCTATTCAAAGAAACGTTTGCAATAATAATAATTCCAGCATTCAAGTGGTTTGATCTACAATCTAGACCACTGACATTATCAGCAGGAAAAGGAATCTGAGGGTCAAATATGCTATGGAAGATTTTTCTTGCCAGGGAAATATTAAAGATAATAATATATAATATTATTATATAAAATGTCAATGGCTTTGTCTTTATATCTATTTTATATTTCTATTTGTTTTGGAAAAAAATCTGACTATTTGACTTAAATCAGCTTTGAACATTTACATTTGGCGCTATTAATTATGTTTTTCAATTATTTAATGCTATTGAATTTGGGCCAAATTATGGTTTATTCTTTCACGCATTTATATTTTTATTTATTCTCCTTTTGATTTTGTGAGAAAACTTCAACGCGGATTCTATTATGTTGGAAGTACAGAGAATAAAAACAGGTGTAGAATGATGGTAAGAAAACTCGTAACAAACATAACAGCTGATGCAAACAGGTTGTGAAGACTCAGTTCCGTGTGTGTGTGTTTGTCCATGTGTTTATGAGCGGACAGTGAGAGGGCATGTGAATTGTCCCAGGTGTGAGGGGTCTATAGGACTTGGTAGATCAGGTTGGGGTCCTGGCTGGTAGTTGGAGAGGGGACCAGGGCGGGTCCCTGTTGAGCTGCCTCAGCTGTTGGGTCAGTTGGTGGAGACCCAGGGGCGTCGGCAGCTGGCAGCAGGCTGCTGTTTTCAGTGGAGATCCGCTCCACAATGCTGGAGAGACAGTCCAGGCTGGAAACCACTGAGCTCCGCTCGCTCTTCTGACCACCTGCAAATGAGACAAATCCATGTTTTAATTATAAAGTATGATACTTGCAATGGAAAAAAGAACTGAAGACCTTATTAGTGTAATTATGAGAGAGCTATTGTTCATGTTTTCATCTACCATAAGCAAACTTACAATGGTTAAAAACATGGTTTTCTTTTTACCCCTCTGTAAGTTATTTTTCAACAAATTGACTTAATTTCAGAGTATAAGATATTGTAATGTTATATATTTTTTTTCAATTTAAAGACAAATAAACGTTTATACATTTTAAAATAGCCTTTTAATTAATTAAGAAAGAGTATCTTAGTATAGTTTCATTGATTTCACCAGCCTGACTCGCCAGACTTTTTTTAATCAGTGGCCTGTTATCTGGTTATAATTAATGTCAAGATTCTTACCGTTTGAAGTCTGGGAGAAATAAGCGCTGCTCTCATAACTTCCTCTCCTGGTTGACTGACAGGTCGGGCCGTTAAAATCCGTCTGAATAAAGGAAGAGAGACATGGATTAATATATTTTAAAACGACATTTCTACCTTTAACTTCTGTCTCAAAAATGTTCGCAGCCAACGTGTAGCAGGGTACAGCGAGACAAAATAAAATAATAAAAGCTAAGTGAATATAAGCATTTAATCATTTAAAAAAAAGAATAAAAATATCAAAATGTCTTCAGAGTAAAAAAACAAAACTCCTGAAATAATCAAGTTATTGCGCACTAACGAAAAGTAACTGTCATATAGAGCTGTAGCCACGCAGAAATGACATAAATGTTTTTTCATTTTCATCATTAGGACACGCGTGATTTTTTTTCACATTTCACACAGAGACGTCAGGGAGAATGGGCTGTATTTTTATTAGAGTGCTCTAACGAGTTCTATAGGTAGATTACGGTGAAGTTATGACATTTCCATTTTATTTAAACTCTAAAGGTGTCGCTTGTGACAAATTATGTGCGCGTGAGTCGCCTTAAACCGTGGTGCGTAAAAAGTTAGGAAAGGAAACGACATGTTTTACGCGTGGAAACTGCAGAAATGTTGAAAGTTGACATTGAAGTCGTGGGAAAACTAATTGCTTAAGGTACGTTTAAATGATCAAACACATTATGTATTAAATTACAAACCAACATCGATGCGTAAAGACGCGCTGGAGAACCGCATGAAGTGTTCGATCCCACCAAAGCGCCAAACCACACACTCCCGTCTCCCCCCTTGTTTGAACACCTGTCAGCCTGTCAGCAACTCACCATGCCGTCGGAGCAGTTGGAGCGGGGGCTGGAGGCGTCTGAGTCCCCGCTGTAGTGCTCAAGCACCGGGTAGAAGCTGTCGTCTTGACCGCCGCCGCGCAGCAGCGCCTGTAGGGACTCGATGTAGCTGATTGCGTTGCGCAGGATCTCCACCTTGGGCAGCCGCTGGTTCGGGTTGGCCGTCGTGCAGCGCTTCAGTGTCTCGAAGGCGTCGTTGACCTTGCCGAGCCGCCGGCGCTCCCGCATCGTGGCCGCCTTCCGCCGGTCCGCGTTGGTGGTCTTCCGCTTGCAGGCCTTGCAGGCCCAGAGGAGGCAGCGGCCCGCCTGGTGGTGTCCGCTGGGGGCGCGGACGTGCTCGTCGTCCTCCGCTTCGGCGTGGTGGTGGAGGTGCAGGAGGGATGACGGGGAGGAGGAGGAGGAGGACGGGGAGGATAAGGATGAAGAGGAGGAGTCGTCCGGCTTGAGGAGGCCCACATGGACCAGCCGCGGGTCCAGGTCCTCGAAGAAGTGCATGTCGCTGGTGTTGAAGCAGGGGTCATCATAGAAGTCATCAGCCGCAGGAAGAGGGAAAGAGATATCCGACAACTCCATGGTTCAGTCCTCAACGCACAGAATAAGAAGAAGAAGAAGAAGAAGAAGAGAAATCCAGTGAAGGACACAGGAGTCTTCAAGAATTACACAGTGGGACAGTTTCTGTGTGTGCGTTTATTTATTTTTTAGTGGACTGAGGACTCCTGTCACAAACTGTTCTGTCCACTCAACTGACCTGGACCACTTTATACCTGGGACATCCGCGGGGGGCGGGGTCAGGGCTCGAAGTCCACTGTGCTCTGACCAATCGCTGTATAGCAGGAGGGGTTTACAACTTCACGGTAATTAGTGTACAATTACACCTAACAGAGCAGTAACAGCGGCATGATATACTGCTGCACACAGTAGGGGAGCGAACTCACGAGGAACATGCACTGTTGGAATGGAGAGACATAACGTGCACATTAATACAACAATTATGTCTTCTTTTATTGCTTTGTGAGTCTTTAGTTGTTGTTTTTATTATTTAACATTTTTGACATTTCTTACAATTTTTTTTGTTGTTTTCAACCAATTTTCGTGTTTCTTTTTTAAAGGACAATTCAGTGTCTTTCAGTGTAGTGTGGTGGCCCTGAGGCAAACGGGTGATTGGATAAATTAATGTACTTTAGTGTATGTATGTCTTCCAGTATCAATATCAATATCAGTACTTAACCACAAAAATCCAAAAAGTGTATATATAAGGCAACCAGAGAGAAATAAAACTTGACTTGGCAAAACTGAGCATTAATGGGGGTGTTAAGTGTATAGATATATACACATACACTTAACACCCCCATTTAGTAATTATAAGCAGTCAGAAAATGTCCATTTTATATTTTATAGATATTCATCATAAGAACATATTTATATTTCCTGAATTTATTCCACCAAGATTATTGCAATGACTGATTAAAAAGTGGTCAGAAACATTGTGGATAGGATACATAATATTTTTTGAATTAAAAATGAGAAAATATGAATGTTTTCCCCATTCGCGATTATCGCAATAATAGAAATTCACCACATTTAATGTGCTTTTTATCACGATTAGCAATAATATTCTATATGGTGAGGCCTATATTATCCATATAGGCCTCATCGGCCTGGAGCAACTTATTCTAATTATAAGTGTTTAAAATTGACCAATACTAAAATTACTTTCATACATTGTACATTTTATACAAAATAATAAAAGCTATGAAGGAATAACAAAATAAAGAAGTAAAAGCATTACAAAAAATGCTTAAAATACATTTAAAATAAGTTTAAATCTACAAAGTGAAAAACAGCCACAAATTAGGCAGATTTTTTTTCTATAAAGGTGTGTTTTCTTTTGGGTTGACAGTTTGATCCATAACTTGGTCAAATACAGATTGTCTCCGGGCCTTAATGTTTTTCATTTCTGTGAGAGCAAAACTCGCTGAGACGCATCATATCACAGCCAAACTTAGCCGAATGTCCTGCTCAGATTTCACATCTTTACAGAGTCAAAGAGTGTTAATACTGCATGAAAGTGTGAACCCTGTAATCAACTTAAATGTCATTGAGTTTATTTATAGGCAGGAGTGTGTCTCTCTTTGTTTGTCCGCTTTCAATGGATATTCACCCTCCTCCTCCTCCTCTGACCTGCAGCTCTCTCCACAGCTGCCATCATTGCATCCACTAACATTTACATGCATGTATCAGGGATTTTCACGCAGCCAAGTACACAGATTAATGTTGTTGCTGGTGCAGCGGCGGTGATTTGCAGCTGGAGGGCGCTGCAAAGCAGATCCTGACACAGACCACTGACCAGCTGCAGCACAAACCCTGGACTGGTGTTTGACCAGCGTAGAGCCTGGACACAACTCATCAACCTGTGCCAGTCATGAGTGACAGATGGTCAGACAAAGTATTCAAACCCTTCACTTGTGGGATTATCACTATCTCCAAAATGATTGACAGGTCTTTCAAGTGCTCATGCAGGCGCTAACCCCCGAGCTGTTACTGTTTTATCCTGCTAATGAAGATTTTTCTTATAGAAGGGCAAAATGTCAAAAGAAGATTTTGAGAATTATAATACTTTTTATATTGCAATTTTCTTTCTTTGGATTTGGAGGTGAAGGTGAGGCGGAACTGACCTTTATACAGGTATTTACAAATGACTGAATAAACATTTTGAATTAAAAAGTAAAAGCAAGAAAATGAAGAAAAGATCCAAAGACAGATGACAGTAGTTGGGAATCTTTATTTTCATACACAAGAGTATGAATAAAAATAATACAAATTATTGCAATCAACTTTACTTTCAAAGTGCAGAAAAAACTTGGAAAATCACATATATTAGGATATCACAAACAGAAGTAGCAGAGCAGCTGCACCGTGTTAATACTTTGTATTGTTTGTGTTTATAACTTGCTTGCTTCATGTACATATAAAAAACACATTCAGGTTTTGTGTTTTGTTTTAATTCAGTCAAACAAAATGTCGGCACAGGCCTAGTTTTAAACCGCTGCCGTTCAAAAATACAAATCCAAGAATAATAAAGAAGCAAAGGCTTCTAACAACAAACAAACTTCATTCTTCAAATGCTTGGGTAGAAAATATCTTATGTTGTTGTAGTACAAAAAGCTTGGAGAAATTCACTTATAATGGCAGACAATTATACATCAAGAACAAGATGAAAAGGACACAACAAAATCAGTAACACTGATTCATGGAGCATATGAAAAAAGAAGTGACATTCTTTGCAGTTGTTGATAAAGGTGCTTTGATCTCTTTTGGTGGCACTGGACTCGTTTTCTCCAGCGTCTAGTTTTTGGTTTGTCTGCTTTGTTTTTTTAAATATAATAATAAAATTATATAAATATAATGACAAAGAGCAAATTAGGCAGCCTGCTAGAGAATTTTGTTTTCTCCCTGATACTTTGCGCTATAGCTCGATTAAACATTCATCTCTGTCTTGATCTATCTGGTCTGAGTGCTTTCTCTAGTTTGCTTATGGGAGAAAAAAGCTCATTTTTGAATAGGTAATACAAATCGTGGAATGTAGAGCTGATGGCTTTTACGAACAGTTTTCTCTTGGTTTCTTTGCACTAACTTGGTGGGACGCTATCTAGAACTTTGCTCTCTAACTAGCAAAGTTCTCAAAATGTCTGATTTCTTTATATTTCAGATTGGCGAAACGAGAAGCATAAACCACGGGTTCATTCGGTGAATTCTTCCTGCAGCTCATTCAAGATATACTCCCCAAACCCACCCTTCTCGTCCATGGTGCAGCCCACCTGACGTGCACTGGTAAGCAGGTCGCCCAGCAATTTGATGCGATCGACCCTTGGTGTAAGGAAGTGGCTCTTGACAACACTGGCGGTGTGGGGATCTTCATGCTTGCGGGCCAGCTGGCTCAAGTCAACCAACACAACAGCCTCCTCTTTCAGCTGGAGCTCCAGCAGCTCCAGAGCTGGTAACAGAGCGCAGATCGCCTCACAATTTGGCCGCTGAAAAAAACAAAGAAACATAAACGGTGTACAGCATTTCATATTTGCACTTGTTTGTACCAAACATGGAGCATCATCTGTCAGTGGTGTATGGACAAACAAGTACTGTTACAAGTCAAGAAAAATGGACGGTGTCTTCTGATTTCCTCCATGTAGTCAACCTAGAAGTAAAACTGTAGTGAATAGCCACCAGGGGGCGACTTCACTGGTTGCAAGAAGAAGTCAATTGAATGGAAGTCTATGGGAAAATGAGCCTCCTTCATACGCGATTTATAACACCAGGAAACATTTGGACTTAGTTGCAGGTCTTCTTCAATAGAACATTTTATAAATTGTGTTAACATTAAGATAAAGGTAAAATAAAAGTTGTACAGCACATACAAGTAGAAACCTGTGTGACTGACAGCTGGTATCATGCAACAGGAGCCCAGTTGCAGGTGACACCTCTGAAGATCCGGATGTCCACATAGCACCGGCTCACATATAATTTTGGAGGCTTAAAACGTCTTTGTCAAAAGATGAGTGCTGGCATTGTTTGGGTTCTTAATAAAACAGAAATTAGTACAAAGCAGACAGAGAGATATCAGAAGAAACAATGTATTAATCTGACCAAGGCAAAAGGAGGGCAAGCAACCCAGTCACCAGAATCACATGCTGCCATTTCTAGGGGCAGCTTGTGATTCATGGGTGAGGTGTACGCAGTGTGCACTACCTGGTTAGGGCTAGGAAAAGACATTCATGTACATAATTACAAATGCAACATTTCCCATGGTTTGCAGAAAAATAAAATATAATTGTTCTTTGGCACAGTCCTAAACCTTGTGCCATTGTTATCTTATTGGAATAGTTGATGGGGTGACATGATTTCCTTAAATTATATTTAATTTAAGTGAAAACAGGACACTTGAAACGAAGCTGTACAGGTCTCTGAGGTGTTGTAGAGCACTTCAGAGGCGGATAACGAGGTGTCCCAAAATGTTGCTGACTGGACCTGGGTCTCAGTCCTGAAACGATTTTACACGACTAATAAACCTGGGGTGGTGGTTAGAGGCCATGCTGCGACAGGCCAGTGCCACCATCAGTGCTTTTGGCCATCTGGAAATACTATCAACACCACCGTCTCTCTGCCGCAGCATTAATCTGGCCAATTTTCCGGAACTAGGAGGGGAATTGTACACCTTGACCTGCTTATAGCCAGAGCCAGGGGCAGGTCTCCAGGGGTTTAACCTCCCTCCCTCCCGTCTTCTATGGCTCCTCACCCGGCCCTATGCTGGACCAAATGAAGAGCTTCAAAATGAGATCGCTGCCATTTGGAAAAAAAAAAAGAAACGCATGGAAAGAGAGACACCTGCTCTGACAAAATGACAGATAGCACAGGAGGAAAGATAAATCCTCATGATGGGACATTTAGAGAGGAACATGAGGTGGATGGTGAAGTAAAACGAGAAGGCAGTTATAGACTGAAGCTTCTCTGTCTCTCAGATAATGTTCAAATCATAAATTAAGTCTCAAAATGGATCCACAAATCAGCTCTTCACACTAGATCATCTTAACGCCCCTCAGGAGACCAACCCCCGCCCTGCTGTAGTGTCTCTGAGCAACAGATGCTCTTGACCCTGACCTCTTACTAACCTCTCTGTGTTTCTAAGGAAAGACACGAGGACATTTACTCAAATACTGCACTTAAATACAATTTTGACACACTTGTACCTCTACTACATATGGACACGTGGAATCTCTGGTTACTTACTTACTTACTCAGATTGGACAAAACCATACAGTATAAAAAAAAAAACCCTACTAGATTAACTTCAGCTTCGAAGCTAAAATAATATGACATCCAGCGGATCGTTTTTAAGTGATTTTTGTATTCCCGTAGGAGCCCCTGCATTAAAAGCATTTGAAGCTCAGCTTAAACTGTTCTCTATGTGACAACACAGAATAGTCAGTGAGCTCGACACTGATTGGACAAATGCAGCAAAAATTTCACTCTCAGGGAAGCTCAGCTTCTCTGTGGGTCAATGGAGCAGTGGGCGGGCACGGGCACTGGGCTTCTACGTGACATAATTATTGCATTTCCTTGTTCTAGATGTTTGTTTATTTATGTAATTTATGTAAAAATGTGTATATATAAATAACTGGGCCTGAAATGAGCTTCCCCTGTTTCAAAGACCGTCACCGCTACCTACCTACCAGCAGCTCTTGTGTCCCTGCAAACTATTAACTCAGATCATAATATCTTAAACTCTCCTTGACAGAGCCAACTTTTCTTTCCATTTTAATTTCTAGAATTATAATATTTATCCACACTGCTTGACACGTTTGGTCTTGCATTGCAAAGTTTTACAAACAAACTGAATGACAAAGGACAACACAGTTTTTCTGATATGACTTTTTATACGATTATCTGACTTTATATCACACCTTATGCTAATAACACCGCATATTTCCTGTAAGCTTTTTCAATATTTGACCATATTACCGTGGAATAACTTCCTTCCTGACTGTTTTTACCTGGATGTCCTTGCCACAGTACTGCCCTCCCCTCTCAGCCAGGTAGTTAAGCATGTCCTCGATGTTGGCCTGCTGTTTCACAGCCTCCTTGTGGAAGAAAGACGCGACGCGAGGCAGAGCGATGTCTTCCCTCTCAAATGCGCTGGCCTGAAGGAGATAAGACAGGGAGGTGACATGCTGACATACATAGTCCTCATACTGTCCTTAAAACGCCTTTGTCATTTTAAAGACTCCTTCAGCTTTTACTTCTTTGGTGATATTTATTCTACCAAAGTATAGTATGCTCATAAAAAGAGCAAACCTGTTATAATGGTTTTCATTTTAAGATTAATTTGGGTTGTACCATTCCATTATTACATAATTATATGTTGCAATTGTGTATTTTATCTCTGCTCAGTATAGAGAAAAAGTGCGACATCCATTCTTTAGAAACCAGGGAGTCAACCAATGACAGATACATGACTGTTTGGCTGGTTTCCTTTTTTTTTTCTCCTCTAGATAAAATACACTAACTGGCCATTTGAACAGATACACTTGTTCAACTGCTTGTTAGCACAAATCAGCCAATCACATGGGGACAACTCAGTGCATTTAAGCACGTAAGAAGACAACCTGGTGAAGTTCATATAACAAATGAGGAAGAAAGTTGATTTAAATAACTTTCAGAAACTGCTGATCTACTGGGATTTTCACACACATATCCATCTCTGGGGTTTACAAAAAAGAGGAAATATCCAGTTGTCTTGGCTAAAATGCTTTGTTGAGTGGCAGACTTATTTGAGATGATTGAGAGGCAACAGTAACTGCTATTATTATTTATTAGGATGTGCCTTTCTGCATGGAGTTTGCATGTTCTCCCTGTGTGTGCATGGGTTTTCTCCGGTTTCCTTCCACAGTCCAAAAACATGCAGATTTAGGGATTAGGCAAATTGGACACTCTAATTTGACTTTAGGAGAGAGTGTGAGAGTGGATGGTTGTTTGTCTCTGTGGCCCTGTGATGGACTGGCAACCTGTCCAGGGTGTACCCCAACTTTTGCCCTATGTCAGCTGGGATTGGCACTAGTGCCCCTGCAACCCTCATGTGGAGGTTAAAGCAGCAGCAGTAGAAGATGAGTGAGTGAGGATGTATCTATTAAAGTGACCATTGTGTATAGCTATTGCGCACATGTTGTGTCTGCACTGCAATGTGCTTTTTATTAGGGCTGCAACTAACTATTATTTTCACAAGCGATTAATCTGATGGCAATTTTTTTCGATTAATGGCTTGGTCTGTAAAATGTCAGAAAATGTGGAAAAATGCTGAGTTTGTTTTTAAAAAACCTGGAAATGGTGAAATGTTTTATTTTGTCCACAAACCAAAATGATTCAGTTTTAATGATTTCTTAGTTACATGCATAATTACGTGCAAAGAAATCTGAAGAAGCTGAAAAATTAGAAAACTTGTTTTAATTATTGAATAAAAAACACTCAAACCAATTAGTCCATTATCAAAATTTTTATTTGATGTAATTTTTTTCCAGCCCTACTTTTTAACATATATATTTAAATTGCAATGTAGTATTATTTGAATGAACATAACACGTGATTTAAAAAAAAACACTTAAGAGAATAAAACGCGAAAAACTAATAACTAAAGATGAATCATGTTTTTAAAAAATAAAATGTTACAAACTTACATAAATAATGAATACATTGATTATTTAACTAATCAGCCAGTGACGGTTATTATTTAAAACGACGACGTCACTGAAAAGGTGTGAAACTAAACTAATATCTACATTATGTTACTACAGTAGTTCATCTGTTATTTCTATCAACAACAGTGTGTCCTACCAGAGCCTGCAGTCTGTAAGCACCGTTCCACAGCAGGCTGCACACGCCGCACACAGCCTCCTCCACGGCGGGTGACAGGTTCTGTCTGGCGCGGCTGCTGCTGCCCGCGGAGCTCCGGTGTGATCCGCACACAGGCAGGCTGCTTTTCAGCCTCTTTCTCGCGGGCTCTGTCTCTGCCATGTCACCGGACGCACTGACCGCCGCTGTCTTCAGCTGACTGTGATAGGGAGGGAAGATGCTTATGAAGAAATAGAGGAAAACGTGTTTCTCTAGCGGACCTGCTGAAAATCAACAAGAGGATATATATATTTAGCAAGAGAGCGCATCACAAGCGCTTCCCGTTCAGCTGCTCAAGTTCATCCGGGGCGCCTGAGCTCAAAGCTGCATCCGCGAAAACAGCAAGTTACAACACAGTAATGCTCGTCATCATCAAACTGTAATCAGTAATCAGTCTCCTGTTTGAACATAGATTCCTGATTTTAGACTAAAGTTTTATTATTCAGAGTGGGGTGCTTGTTTTTTTTTTCTTTTAAATTTTAAGTCCCATCGAGATGACTACATTCACATGAAAAGTAGGTTGACTTTATAACTTTAAATAAGCATATTGGATAAATTGCTTAACATGAAAAAACTTAACACTCCGAAAACAGCGATGAATCGTCACCAAATGTCTCACGAACACCTCTAGTCATGGCCACCTCTCCAAAAATCAATTACTCAATTACTCACTCTCAACTTCTGCCACTTTATCCCCCACATGAGGGTTGCAGGGGGCACTGGTGCCAGAAAACCCACATGCACACAGGGTGACCATGTAAACTCCATGCAGAAAGGCCCTTGTTCTGACCTGGTCAAGAACCGGGGTCTTCTTGCTGCCAAGGCAAGAGTGCTAGAAATTTTAATTGTTATGTAAATTTGGCTATATATTTCTAGGTTGCGTTGCTGGTGTATACACACAAAGGCTCCCTCAGTCTATTGCTTCACAAAACTCATTTTCAGATAAATCTGGAGCTTTAAAGGTCAATTATGCAACTTTTAGTAGGATTTATTGGGGTTTTTATTTTGGAGACGGTGCCTTACATTACAGTTGACTATCATGGAGTTGATTCAAAAATCACCAGGTTCCCAAAGGATGTCAACCTGTAGCCTTGAAGCATTTCTGTGGTTTTCCACATATTTTTTGTCCTACTGAATACAAATGTCCAGAAAGTTCATTAGTAAACTCAACTGAACAGGGCAGAAAATCTAAAGTTATGATATATTGTCCTATAATCATCAAAAATGATATTGATTAGGTCACCTGATCTATTTTTCTCTCTGTCATGGATCAGCTGGCCATCATTACTTGTCTCTCCTCTGGTTCAGAGTTGACCCCCGTTCTTCCTCCTCTCCTGTTTCATCTCAGATCCTCCAGCAGGATGACTGACGAGAGAGGCTGGCTGCTCCCTGGGAGTCAACTCGTCCAGGAGGGAAGAAAGAGCAACTGTAACCCTTGACACAACCCTCACCTCTCCCTATGACACCTCAGTAATCACCTGGGCTGGACTTCACTGCATTGTCTGATTACAGACACGCTGCAGGAGGTCACTCACCTTCCACCAGGTGATGCTGAGTCTCAGCAGAGTGACTGGACACTCATTGCAACACATCCAACTGTGCCTCTTCTCTGCCGCTGTCACTCATCCATCAACCAAGATATGTTTCTGCAGCCCATGAAGGTAAAAAGAGGATGTTTGTAACTCACCTCTACAGTAACACACACCACAGAAATACAGACATTTACAAAAAAAAAAAAATGACAGCTCGGTACTGACAGAGGGAATGTTTGAGAGGAGATGGAGGCAGGAAGTATGAGGTTTAAGTAGGCTACTGATTATTATTCTTCCTAGATGAACTTACAATATGATCTAGAAGATCTGCACACCATAGAACTGCCATTAAATATTTTCTTTGCCTTTTTATCTTAAAGGTGTTTCCTCAGAACTTTCAGAGTCTAAGAGAAATACTATAGCAAAGGCAGTTGGTGTGTGTAAGCTGCTGCCAAAGCCACTCAGTTTCCTGAAGTTTTCCTCAATACTCGAGTGCTTTGTATCTCATAATTCCCTATTTGGGCCATAACCTGTATTCCCAAAAGGGTTCACTGTCCTAGGTTTTGAATTATTCTGCTTATTGACAGACAGACAGACAAATGCAATCATTTCCAACAATCACATTAGCATAAAACGAAAAGAATAAACAGTTGTTAAATAATGTCAAAACAATTTGGAATTCATTTTATTTAAATTTTTTAAAAAAAGGTTTAAAATAATCCCCCCCCCCATACACACACACACACACACATGCACGCAGATTATTAACCCTAAAATGTGCAGACTGACAGCAGAAGTGTCAGCCTTCACACCTGCTGCCTGCTGTAAACCACCAACACTACAACAACTACATTGTCCTGCACTGGTGGCAGATTACTTTACACACACACACACACACACACACACACACACACACGTGCACATGCACACACTGCGGTGGATTAGCTTTTAGAGGCAGATTTACTGCTGTGCAGACAGTTGTGTGATTTGTTGTGCTTGTGCGCTGAAGACAGGGTTCAAACTCTGAACAAAATAAACACCATGTAGTCTGACTATGTGATGGAAGGGTGACGTTCATAACCGGAGCAATTGTCTTGTGATGTCATTGTGAAATACTGTAGTTTTGAGTTTGAATATAGCTCAGCATTTCAGTAATATTCCTCATCTTCCTCTTTGTTCCTCTGTCATTATCACCACCAAGGAAATAATGATAGAAAATAGCATCAGATTGTTATGAGCTGGCTTAACTCATTGTTCCTTATTAATGGTGAAATCTGGTTTTATAAATGTGCTCGATTACTTATATATATATATATATTTATTTGTTTAAATTTAAATTGTTAATGAATCAAAAAGAGACTAGCAGCATAACAGTATACTGTACTAACACTGAGAGGAAAATAAATAATGGGCTACCACCATAAAACCACTTTATTTTTTATCAGTCTATATCAGTACTACTGTAAGCTTTATACAAAGTATAAATTAATAACACACATGTATGATGTCCAGCAGTTTCTTCAAGAAATGTAAGAAAATCATCTAGTAAGATTTTCAAATTCCTGCAAATTTGCTTTGTTTGTGAGATTAAGTTTCCTTCCAGAACGTACCAGAGATTTGGGTCAGGGAGACAAATTATAAGCAGTTCTGCCATCAGAATCTAAAACCAGTTTCTGCAGTGGAAAGATGATTAAACGTAAATACCTTTTTATTTATTGTTTTAATCCAATTATTCAGTCTGACATTGTGTTAAACCTGAAGATACAGAACTCTGCTTTTTTCACAGAAACATGCTCTGAACACAGTATTGATATGGTATAGCCTTTAATACATTTAATTCACTGTGAAATGCTCCACTGTGTTCACCGGCAGGTCTCTTTAACAGTGAGATGTAGCTGCCGATCACGTAGTACACAGGGGGTTTCTATACTCGGCTGATAAATCCCAGAGGACAACTATAACTGAAAATAATTGATTCTTTTTTTTAATGATTCCACGTGAGCAAATACTGATTTCTATAGCAGGTTCCGAATTTAGTACAAAACATGAAACATATGAGAACACATAAAAGAGTGTAAGATCAGAAGTATTGCTCAGTAAAGTAATGATGTAACTGCTAAGCAGTTTTTTTTGTGGTTCTCTCTGTAGTTGACGTATCTGAACGTATTGTGCTCTCAGAAGTACAGCAGCTTCTCTTCACAGATGAGGAAGAGGGAAAAACTAGACCTGACGTCTGTCCAGAGGATCCCAGCGGACTCTCAGCTCTGTGTGCCGCCTCTCATTTTGAATTCCTGTCTCTCATCACATGACCTAGCTTATAAATATGTCCCTGCTCTGGGCTCATGTCAGGCCTCATGTCTTCATGCTTCAGACAGACCAGCTGTCCCATTAAACAGAACAAAAACAGATCCATCCGACTCCTGCGGGGAAACAAAGACTCCTCAGCTACATACTGCTCTGATATCAGCAGTCATTCCCAAACAATGCTGACCCCATCCTTAATGATGCTGGAGTCTCTATGGTGGATCTTGTACTACAAAAAAATGTATATATATGTGACCGACCAAATGTGTAGACCTATAAATCACCATGACATTTAACTCAGTTGCATATATATTGTTACGTACTGTAAAACAGAAGTGCTTTAGACTGAAGTGTGTCACCTTTTTTTCAATTGGAAAGTTCCCTCCTTCAGTATCTTGTCTCGTTTTATCTCCTGTTTAAATTGTATTTTATTCCTTGTATTTTCCTTGTATTTTATTCCACACCTGCTCTCTGATTGTTGCTCATCTATTATCTCATATGGTCAGTGCATATCATGGATTTTTGTTTTTTCTTCAAACCTATTTGTATTAAATTTTGGCTTCTTTTCACATGTAATCTTAATCTAATTTTAACTCATCAAATTAAGTTTAAATGTAATGTAAAATTTCAGATGATGATATTATACATTATACATTTCATACGTTTCCTCATTGCACCTTCATCTTCCTACCTTCCAAGCTAGTAATGGTGGAAAAAACAGAGTTCAGGTCTTTGTATCTCAATGCCACAAACCTAAACACGCGAAAATACAAATATCTTGGAGGTGCATGATGAGAGTAAATTCTAACATATATATATAATATTTATTAGGTACTGGTCATTTTTTGTCAACCTTTCTTAAGTTACAACCTGTGCTGAATGAAATCTGTTGAATGTCTCTTTCCAGGAGGCCTGAGACATGATCGGTGAGCAGAACAGAGCTGGCAGTAGCCTGGTCTGCAGCGGGTCACAGCTGTCAAACAGATCAGCAGGACTTCTCTCTACGCCGGGCCAACAGCTGTCTATTAAGAATACTCTGGATCGTCATCAGCGGCAAACTCCTCAGCTCACAACTCGCCTCATTACCGCCCCTTAATGGAGGGAAGACAGAGACAAGGTAAATACAATTACTGCTGTCTGAGTGTGGGTCACCCAAGCCTGCAGAGGTGCCTCGTTCACTGTTCGTACCTGACACCAGAGCGTGCCTTGTTACAGCACTTCTCCTGGTTTCATGAGTTTGAAGAACCTTGTCTTGTGGACGAGCAACCTCAGGCCGTTTGCAGGGTGTTGCTCCCTGAAATGGGAGCAGTAAGTAAATGTGAGTAAATGCCCAGTGAGACCCCTTACGCCCCTACCCTCCCCTCCGATGCCTTTTGTGCCAGACACTGTGATTACCCAGAGACCCTCTGGAATGCCCCCTTCCTCATTATAGAGACAGATATAGCCCAGTGTGGTCCAGTGAGGGTAAATGGATGCCGAAGTGTTATGTGGCAGAAATTAAACAATGACGAATGATGATGCTTAGAGGCGAGGGTTTGTTCAAAACATGACTATTTCCAGCGATAGCTGAACAACATTCTTTAGGTTTGGATTCTGTGGAAAATGAAGCCGCAGAGACATGGGGTCCTCAAGATTCACGTTGCAAAGCATGGAACATAGAGGAACTTAATTGAACAGGGTTTGCTATCAACTTAATCTAGTGTACAACAGTTATGTGCCTGGAAGTTAAAACCTGTGATAGAGTCAAGGATTAAAAACAGCAAATCAGTTTATTTTTCAGAAGATGGTCTACATAGGATATTTTTTAACTGCTCCGAAGCTCAAGTGTTAGTTCAGTCCAGATGACTGGTTGGCTGTCTTTTGAAATTGTCTTCCTGCTTTAGTCTGTTTATGCTGCGGTGAAGCACGTCCTTCACATCCCTATCACCATCCAGTCTTCACGGTATCATCAGAGCCGTCATTCTTCATCATCCCAATTCACCTGAAGTGTCCTCGGGCAAGGCACTAAAGCCCAAATTGCTCCCGGCAGTGTGTGAATGGGAAGGAATGACGTGCACTATTTAGTGGTGCATATGTATGAATGATAATGTGAATGCCATGGTGCATCATGGCAAACCTGGCAAAACAAAAAGTGAACGTTTGAAAACCTTTTGTGGAAGGCTTTGTCGTCAAGCAGGAAGCATATGTGAAGCTCAAGAATCTACAGACATTTCAGAATATTAGAGGAGTTGTGTTTACCAGCTGTTTCAAGTCTCCGATTTCTCCACATTGTAGGAATAGTGACACTGACCCAGATATCACGCTCACACTAACTGATGATCGTCACTGCTGCTTTTACACTCACACACCTCTCTGCGCAGGGAGATAATATATCAAGAAGCCTCTCATATCTGTTTCACTGATGCACCAGCAGAGAGTGTTTGTGTGTCTTAAAAACAAATCCATATGTATCTACAGACATTCTGCCCTGTATGCTTACATTTTGGAGGACAAAGGGAAATTAGTGTCTTACGGCATATATAGTTCTAGCACGGCTCGGCTTGACTCGACTCTAATTGTAAGGATAGTACCTGGTACTTGGTACTTTTTTTGGTATCTGCTCTTGTGAGGTTCCAAGTGAGCTGAGCCGATACTAAAATGTGATGTCAACAGGCTGCCGGCCACGGATGTTTTCAGTACGCTGGAAAGAACTGCTTTTCTCATCACTAGTGTTGTGTTAGAACTGTATAATGGAAAAGCACCGTTTTGATTCTGAAAAAGGCAGGAGGTTCCCAAAAGTTACATGGTGGACATGTTTGCATGGACAGAATATGGAGTGTTAAGGTGATTGGGTAAAACAGAGAGGTTACATTTTGAGGCTGATTGTTTCACGGTGGATAAGGTTGTCCCATTGCCCAGTAATGCAGAGCAAAAAGTCTCTCCTCAACCATGTTGACTGATGGTCTTTAGGTGTCTCACAGGAACCTATTGGTTTGTGCTGGGGGAGCTATGGTCATGGTGTGTGGACAGAGGGAGCAATGTAGACCTGTGTGGGCAGGCATGTTGTAATCATAGCAGTATTGTAACTTCATATCAGAGAAATTCATGTCGACTGGATTGTCGCATGAGAACTGTTGCTTGATTGTATTACCTGTAGATGTGTCGACTGCAGCAGCAAGTATGAAAGAGCACAAATTCAATTTTAGAGCAGAGGCGGGGGAAAAATATGAACGTACTTTCACTAATCTAGAGTGTTTTGTTCATTTTCAAGCACCAATAAAAAATACTGCTTTTTACATTCAGTCTGGATGGACAGAAACCTGTTGATATTTTCAATTGCCCTCTATGCAATATTGCACTAGGAATGAAAAGGATACAGTAAAGTATAATAGTGTGATATGCCTCACAGTCTGTGTCTGTTTAGTTTGTGTGGTATGTTTGTGTGTGTAGAAGTGTCTAACATGGGTAGCAGTAAACACACTCCACTGGTTGTGTGTTACACAGCAGTTAATGTTGTGATGAGCAGAGAGCAGATCACAGTAATCCCTGACGAGCTAATGAGGCTCAGATTACACACAGTGTTTGTGAGCTTGGTCACATCAGAGTGTGTGTGTGTGTGTGTGTGTCATGAGGTGGTCAGCCTCTTTGTGTGGTCTGTCACCCTTTAACCTGCAGGTCTGAGGAGCCTTCACAGTCTGAGTCAACACACTGAGAACCTCACTTCTGCTGCTGTTGTTGCTCTAGCTTTAACACAAACGAGCGTGTTCACCTCCCTGCTCCCCATCATGATGGAAACTAAAGTGTGTGTGTGAGGGCTGTTGCAGCTAATTGTGTGTGTGTTTTTAAAGACAAATCTTTCCCTTTTACACAGTGTGATAATCAGTATCAAAACTTTGCAGAGATCGAGTCAGATGTCGGTTTCCTAGGTTCCAGATTAGCATGATTACGTGACTGAGCTGATATGATTCAGCACTGACTTTTAGTCAGCAGCACATATTTGCACAGTATAGCCGCTTCAAATATCATCACAAATATCTTTATTCCTATTATTATGTTGGGATTTTTTTTCACAAAAAGTTGGACACTTTTTCTGTTCTTCACCGGCCACTCCTGACCAGACTAGACACTCAGTGACCCCAAGGTCATTTGAGTTTGAATCCCCTGATGGTCTACACCAGGGGTGTCAAACTCATTTTTGTTCAGGGGCCACATACAGCACAATTTGATCTCAAGGGGGCCGGACCAGTAAAAAAAGCAAAATAATAGAATAATAACCTATGAACAACAAGAACTCCTTTGTTTTTTCTCCTTTGTTTTACATTTAATGAAGGATAATTTTACAAAACATGACAATTCTTGAGAAGTGCAATTTCAACAATATCATGCCTAAATGTACTATTTACACAGTACACTGGATCTATAAAGGCACAAACATTTTGTCACTGGTATCTGGAGCATTTGACATTACGTTTAGATTAGTGTGAAATTTTAACAAATTCATCCTGTGGGCCGGATTGGACCCTCTGGCGGGCCGGTTCTGGCCCCCGGGCTGTATGTTTGACACCCCTGGTCTACACAATACATTTGATTGCTTAAGCTTATTATTTTCCATAATCTCTGGCAATTTATGGAGAAAGTTAATAATTAAAAACTGCCTCTCACTAGTGCTCCATCTTCCCCCTCAGCTCCCAAATGAAAAACAATATGTATAGATGGGTGATATCAAATGAACAGATTTCATAATTTGGACTTCACTTAGTTTCAGGGGTGCAGGTCTGGTCCCTGCAGAGTCACTGCCCCCCCTATTGCTCGGCCCAGCAGGACTCCAGCAGACCTCAGCTAAGATCACAGCCCCACTCTGTTTACCCTCATCACTGACTGTTTGATTCCTCACGTCCCCTTAGACTTCCAGCTGAGTGCACAGCCAGAGACGGCCAGGCAGCTCTGAGAGACCCAGTGACTGAAAACAACCCACACTCAGATCCAAGACACGCAGGTCGAGGACGGGCTGCCTCTGGATGTCAGATCCTAACGATGGCTCTGAGGTGTCCTGTCCTCTGCGTCCTGGTGGTCCACACACTTTGTTACATTCTTGTCCTGTACAAATGGTGACGTAGCCAACTAACGTCAACACCTCTGCAGGACCATTTGATGAGCAGTGTTGACAGTTGCACGAAACATTCCTGAATTTGTCAAAAAAAGCATTTTGTTCATTTGAATTCACCAGAATTGAAGGAGAAAAACTGCATGGAAACGGTCTTATCAGTCCCCAAATTATCTTTCTGTTCAGAAATGTTCACGTGGTTTGTTAACTTGTGTTTTAATGTTTCTGCTTGACATTCATTTCTACAAAATTCTGTCCGTCCATCCTGTTTCTTCTCTAATTTTCTCTATATAAAATATTAGAATTTATCTCTACTGAACTCTTACTTCAGTAGAGTCTTGTGTTATCTTGACTCTTAGGTCCTCTTTGGAATCACCTGAAGTCATGAAACCTCTCAGTCAGTTCATTTACATGACATTAGAAACAACAATTAGAATTTTAGTCTGACTAAAACTGGTCTTGTAGAATACATGTAAGCATGTTAATCCAACTGAAATTGAAGTACGCTGAATTTCTCACTGCATGTATAGCTTCAGTTGGAGCAGAGAGGGACTCTTGCCAGCCTGGTGCCGTTGTTCCCATCCCAGCTTAAACCAGCAAATAACAGAAGTAGCCAGTACACAGAGGAAGAAGACAATGGCAACAACAACACTGTAAAAATCAAGCCAGTACATTTTTATGATTCATTTTATGCTCTGTCACCTTCAAAAGATGTGTATTTTTAAGTTAATGGATGGTAGGTAGTTTTGAAATGGCATCTTAACAACTACTCACATGGTAAATGTAACCTAACAATTGTAGTTCGACTTGTGTATGAAAACGTCTTGTTTCCTCTGCTCAATGTCTGGCTTGAGTAAAACTGACTCTGAATTGCAGCAATTAGATCATCACACCTCCAAACCTCCCAGGCTGCTTTCCTGTTTCACACTGTGACAAAGTGTCCAACAGCACTTTGGTCATTTCTTTCTCTCCATGGCAGCATGTTTTAAGTGTCCAAGTGGCCACCATGACACAAAACAAGTACATCAATTCATTCAGTCATTAGTCGGGTCTTTAAAATGTCTTTTTGTTTGTTTGTTTTTTGTTTTTTAATTTATTAGAGCAGACATGCAGTATTCCTCTCATCAGTCGGACTCAACAGAGCTGTTCCTAATCTTCTACATGCCCTAAGAATGTCCTCACTCATGAAAATTGAACTTGGGTCTAATCGAACTCCTGACATCCTCCAGCTTTCTCCTTTCCTCCCCGTTCTTCATCTTTTTTTCCCCTGAATCCGTGCGGAGCATGGCTGTGACAAAAGCAGGAGGAATGCTCGGGCTGCTCGGGCAGGAAAACGACAATGACCAGCCTCGGCTGCAGAGCTCTAACTGTGGCACGCTTGCCATAAATGTTAAGCGGCGAGGGAGGCCCCAGGAACGAAGAGGAATCAGGTTTCAACATGTGCATCATGATGAATTCTACATGGCAACTGAAGGCTGTGTTGTGCTTGTGAAATGCCATTTTGAAGCCTCAAGTTTAGTATTGTGGCCACTGGCCAACACCATTTTGGTTTTGGTTTATAGGAAGAGAGGTGTTGGGCCTGAGACTTCAGTGCTTGGTGGTGATCATGTCTGAATTGCTGAAGGCAGCTATTGAAAGTTAGCAGAATAGTGTTTGAGTTGAATTGAGATTGGCCGAGTGGAGGATACAGCGGCAGAAGATGAGTGAGTGAGATTTGATTACGCATGCTGCTGCTTGGAATTTTGAACTTCTGCAGTATGCAGCATAAGCAAAGTGAAGCAACTTAGCCCCAGAGGTGAATGAGCAGGGGTTTCAGTTGAAGCCTCCACAGCTCACATGTGAGTGCAGCATGACTGGGAGCTCGTCCACTGCATGTCCACCTCCACACCCAAACATGCACCTATTGGATTACACTATAGCTGTCAATCGCATGGTGTCCATGCCATGCCGTGCTTTATCATCTATTTGAATGTAAATGGCATTTACAAACACAATGTTAGGATGTGTTGAAAAATATCTTAAATTAGTGATTGAGAGCATATTCCAAATGAAGGTCCATCTTGAAAACAAGATGTTAAGTCAAGTGAGGAGATTTTCGTTAAGACTTAACATATTTGCCCTGTGATGGACCTTTGAAAGAATACAGGTTTCAACCACTTCTGTAACGGCTTCATTCCACAGTCTCCTCCCGTGCTTTTTAATATACGGTCAATACTCCTTGTTTAGGGAATTTGGGGTGATGCTAACTTGTTGGACTAACACACAAGAACACATCATCCCTGCAGAACTCTATTAACAGCAGCAGTTGGGTGCACGCTGACAACAGGGACAAAAATATCACCGGTACTGAATAACACGGACCTGTCAAAAACAAAATACCTGCAGCAGCATGTTAAATGGGCATTATCCCAGGGACAGTGACAAAACAGGTACAACGTAGGTTTAAGATGATATTATATACAGTAAAATATGACATAGTTGGACACAGTCACCACAGTGATAAGAGCCTGAAATAACAGCCAGTAAAACACTTCATTATTCTTGCTGGTTTGAACCTGCCGTCCACAGAGAGAAGTCATCACTCTATAAAGAACAACAGCATTAATGGGATATTTTCCACTGGCAGACTCACCACACCCGACACTTGAAAACACTCTGTTCCTCTGGAACTTTTTTTTTTTCTTTTTCAGACTGCAATTAGCCTCTTGGCACACGTTTCACTCGGCGTTATGGAGTTTGTCCCTATCAGCACCTGCCTTCCTGCCAAAATCTGCCCTTGGCCCCACAGCAGCCAAACAAAGGTCTTTAAGTAGCAGAGGACTGGCGCAGGATGGACACATGAAAGTAGCTGGAGAGCGCTGGTAGCTTTCAGAGAGGTGAAACCCAAGCTTGTGTTTTTCCAAAACAAAATTATGGAGGAGTAAAAAAAAAAAATAGGGAGAATGTAAGTGAGAGAGATTTGATGCAATGAGGCCGTGTGTGTGTGTGTCTGTGTGTGTGTGTGTGTCAGAGGAAGTCAAACCAGTTGGCTGTCAGCCCCATTTGGCTCCTGTCACACTCTCTCCATTTCTCATAGAGAGCCATCAGGAATGCCTCAGCATGACTTCCCAGAATGCCCCTCTGCAGTTCCCAATGCTGGCTATTCATCTCCTCTCACCCCTGCCTCACCCCCTCACCCTCTCACCACTCTCCTGGGCCCTCATTTAAACCCATTTAAACCCGCTGATATGACTCGGATCAAGTGTCCTGTGCAGGTCGGCATTCGGAGCAAGGCATTCTGACTTGTGAGGCCGAAGGTTTGATTCCCTCTGGGGGCTGCAAATATCTGCACTTAACGCCACTGCAAGGTGCTTCATACAGGAAGTGTCACTTGATATGTACAGTGTGTTGAACAGAGAACATAGCTGCGTGTTAATTAATCCCCGCTGTGCAGACAGCACCGCGTAAACGGTAAACAAGAAAAAGAGAAGTGTTTGTGTGCAGACAAATAACATTCAAATAACTACACAATAACAGACTGACAGCTGGTGAGTTTTCAAACTGAATTGATTACACGTTTCAAAACATCAACTTCACCAATAGTTTCAATGGTGTCCATATAGAATTATAAATAATAACGATAGAATTATATAATATAACACCAGGAACATAACCAAACAGACCTGTATCTTTACACATGTTGTTTATTTTATTGAGCATTGTGTTTCTTCATGAAAGTAACTGTTTGTTTGGAATGGTTTATGTTATGTGTAGTTTAGATTGAATTTAATTATTACATGTCATTTAGCAGACGCTTTTATCCGACTTACAATGGAATTGAGTACAGTCAGCCAGGGGTGGAGTCGAACTTGCGACCATGATGTCTTTCGCACAAAATTCCCACTTAATGACGTTTATGTTGTAAAATGATGGTAGTCTTCCTGCTCATAATCTTCTTCAGTAGTTAGCTGTGGGCGACTGGACTTGCTTGCGTTAAGTTGAAAGTTATCTTCATCTTCCTGCTATTATATTGATTTTAATTTATTAAATTTTTTTTTAACCTTTCCTGGACATGCTTGAAATATTGTTTCTTGTTCTAATGGGCACTTAAGCCCTCTCACAATTTGTGTACAAAGTTCATAAACTTCTTAAATTGTGGACTGCAAAAAAGAATCTGGAAACGATAAGGTTTAGTTAAGTGATTCATGTACACACACCAATCATAGGTTCTGATATTGCTAAATTTGGATGCATTTTGAAAGTGAGACGTGGCACTAAATGAAGGAGACAGGAAACGTCAGCTTCAGTGTCTCGTCATAAGACACTATACCAGACCAGCTGTAGTTAGTCTACAAGCCCAATGGATGACGGATGTGGCACATAAATATGAATCGTCATGTCCAAACAAACAAACAAAGTCAAAGCCACTGATGTGTCTAATTAAACGGACTATTTGCTCAGGAGCACATGTTTCTGTCACTGAATTGGGTCACATTTATTATTTATAGAAGAGATGTACTGGCCTTAGACGGGCTCGCACAGATTGAATCACAAATGTTGTAGGAGGCGATGGTTAACCTGCAGGGGCAAAGAATGCACACTAATTAAATGTATGCCATTTCACCATGAGGTCATTTATATCAAATGATGATGGATTATTTGCTCCTCATTATAATATAGAGTAATATCAGCACAAAGACTCAGGTTTGTGACCCGGTCCAAAGAAGGGCCTTTCATGATGTCAGTTATGGTGTCATCTTGAAAGGCCTCTAATTTTTGCGTTAATATCTTGGACAAAATGTGTGTTCTGGACCATGATCATGATCTTTGTCTGAATAATCATCTTGTCAAGTTAATCATCTGTAGTCACCTCTCTCTGAAATCATATTCACACCCTGTTTGGTGGATTAATTAAGTTGAAATGTGTTATGACTGATATCTTGATGGAAATGCGGTCCGGTTTCAGTTTGATTCATACGTTCAACTGTTTATATCATTAAAATGTTTGAGTTTCAGCCTCATGAAGCTGCACCTGCTGCAGTCAGTGCCCGTTTGCTCTGCTCTCCGGCCAGCTGAATACCTCAGATGTTCTGTAATGCTGATTTCAGGCTCCTAATCAGACATCAGCCTCAGAAAAACCACAGTGAGAGCGTTTCTTTCC
Organism: Solea senegalensis; assembly: GCF_019176455.1. Lineage (NCBI taxonomy): Eukaryota > Metazoa > Chordata > Actinopteri > Pleuronectiformes > Soleidae > Solea > Solea senegalensis. Next base: position 8,156,308 of record NC_058030.1, on the reverse strand, counting down.
CCCTGGTCAGTGGATTTAGACAAACCACAGGATATAATCCCATTTTCCACTCTCAGACAGAGCTGTGAACAGAGCAAATTTCGCACTCTAAGTAGTGGAGGCGCCATCCTTCCCCTTTGCTCCCCGGCACTCAGCCAGGGCAGGGTGGGGGGTCTCTGAGCCCACTGCTGTCTGAGAGTGTGTTAGAGAGAGAGAGAGAGGAAAAGACAGAGAGAGAGAAAGAGAGAGAGCATACACACAGTGTGGGGTCCAAATGTTGAAAGAGAAGAAGAAGCTGTGAGAATAGTTCACAGTCTCTAGAATATTTTCCTGTTTACCTTTTAAGAAATCCCAAATAAGTCACCTGTGCGTGTGTCTGTGGTCAAGTATGGACACTGAAAAGAAATCCTGCCATGCCTTTTCATATTTACTTTGCCTGCAGATGGTCGAACATACAGGAAATATGAAGGTCAAATGCCTGTGATGGAACAGTGGAAGTGTTTTGCTGGACTCACTATGTTGTGCTTCCTTTGTCTTGTGTTTGTGTTGAATTCTGTAGGCCCTTGGCAGGTTAAAGGAACAAGATAAAACTCTTAAGTTTATGCGTAATAGATAAGTAAACATATACATATGTGAAGTGGCGAGACAAAACCCAGAAGTAGTTTCAAAGTGTTAATCCTCTTAATCTGAGACAGTTTTCTCTGTTTGCAGACAATAAATCTCCAACATTGGATCTTAGTTCAATTTGATGCCTTTTAGGTTCAGGCACATCTGTTTAAGACTCGGGTATTATGGTTTGTCTTTCATCCTCCTCCCTTATGTCAGCTATGTAGCCATTTTGGCCTCATCTCAAAGGCAGAGACTGAAATCTCAAAAATGTTGATTTACTCCTCGCAGTGGTTACGTTTCATTTGAGTCAACCTGCTCAGAACAATGAGCATGTACATGATCTCCAGACTAGAGGAAGAAAATCCCCCTTCTCTGTGTTAACAGGTGGAGTGTAAACTCCAGCAGCCTGAGCTGAGATCCTGATGTGTTTCGCAGAGCTCTGGTTCTGCTGGTCATTTTATATAAACACCACCACTTGGTATCAGGTTTAATATCAAACCTGCCGAAGCTCATGTTTACTGCCCCTCAGGGAGCAGCAGGCCTTGTGGGGCTGCAGGGTGTAGGGGAGTAACCTGAGTGGGTGTGGAAAATCAGACTGCCTGTTCAGGTGTGTTTAGTTTTCTCTGATATCCCTCGATTTCCTCTTCCTTGGTCCGGTGTTTTTTTTTTCCTAAAAGATATCAGATCAGGAAAAGTTGTCAATCGTTGTCTGAATAGATTTTAATCCACCAACACACTTGTTTTAGAATTTACTGAAAACAAAACGGTGACAGATTCATTTGTTGACAGGAAAAAGCAGGAATTGTTTAGTTATTCATTTATTTATTTTGTTGTTTTCCATACACATAAATACAGTGCGACCATGACATGTTTTTGTTTCAGCATTTTGTCTCAAAGTTGATGGATTAAGATGATTGGTCAGACGTCTGAATTAAGACTGGTAGTTACAATACAGGTTTTATTTTTCACTTTATTTTCAGGATTTATTGGGATAAAATACGACAGCTAATCCCGCACTCAATATTTTTTTAACTATGACATGTTTTCAAGATTAAAAAAGTAATAAATCTAATCACCAGTAGTTACAAAGTTAGAACGTTACAGCAGGTTTAAAGCCTAACAGGTGTTTTTTTAATGCGTCTTTGTGCTGCGTCGTCCATCACCTCACATGAAAATCTGCATCTTTAATTTTGAATTTGCGGTCTTTTCATTTGACAGTTAAAATAATAATCAATTCTTTTCTTCTTTTTTTTTAAATGGCATTGTTTTCTATTATGTTGCATTTCTGGATTTCTCATTAGTTTTCTTAATTAAAAGGCACTAAAGTTTAGCCACCATTTAGTATAATGTTCTCCGCAGCACCCCGAGCTTTCCCTTGTGCTTCGCCGGTGTTTTAGGTTCCCATGGTGTCTGAGGAGAGATTGGTCTACCACATTGAGTCTGATGAAGAAAACAAGACTTCCAGGTCGTGGCGTCCCCTCTGGTAAAAATGGCAGGATCATTTATGCCCCGTGGGAGTTTCCCCTCTGGACACTTCCCTCAGGTCCTCAGGCTGGCTGCTGTCCCCTCCAAGTCCTCCCGACCCCACAGTGTCCCAGCCTGCAGTGTGGGGTCGGGAGGGGCAGTTCAGAGCGGAAGCAGTGTTGGAGGTGGATGGAGTTTCCAGATGCTCCACCAGTGTTTGGACTGCTGACTCTGCAGCACCGGTGTGTTTGTGTACACTTAACACCACGATTTACGGTTTATTTTGTCAGTTTGACTTCAGGAAATCATTATTCACCTTTTTATTTGTATTTTACACACGGTCAGCTGTTCATATCCCGATACAGTTTGCTTGGAGATGTGTTTGCTACACGTCCAGTCAACTTTATTCATACCGAATTTCATATTATGGACACAGACTCAACGTGCTTCAAGATTAGAAGCAAAGAAACACAACAAATACATGACTGGACATATGAGATTAAAATACAGGGCAGGTTTCATCAGGTGTTCATACAGTATAAAAGCCTGAATAGAAACAGACAACTTGGGAAAATGTGTGAAACAGTCAGTGAATTAAGAAAGACATTTAGAAATGACATGAGGGAAATATCACTGGAAAAATGGTGAAAACCACAGGCAAGAGGAGGAGTGTATAGACACATGATGGAAGCACACCATTGCTCGACTTAGTGCAAGAAACAAATATTACTTTACAATAGTGCAATAGATAATAACAGTAGGTGAGCTTCATTTTTGCCATCAGGTTTCGCCTTGTTATTCTCCTTCAGTGGTACCAGCCACTGCTTATCTTGGAAAACTACTGCCAATTTACAGTAGCCATTTCAAACTTTTTGAAAAATGTGTTAACATTTATGAAGCAAATTTAAAACATGCATTTATCACTTTTGCTGCTCTTTTTTTATATTTTAATATTTTACAATATATTATTTTAATTATTCTTATCCAGTATCATAATAGATTGTAACTGTACCCAGTTTGTCTCCTTTGAATAACTGATGCACTTGATCGATATTTTAGTTACATGAAAGACAAGAGGTCAAACTTTAATTCACTGCTAGTCCGGCTGATATTTCTGGTGACGTTGTTTTTGTTCTGCTTGTATCCAATAAAGTGGATGTAAATCTCTGTGATCATCCTACAGAAGAAGGGTAATGTGTTTGTGCAGCTCTTTGACTTTTGACCCCCTGACTGGGGGTCATTGTCTGCGTACGACAGGTGTCCGTCCATCTGCTTAACACATAACGGCTCTCTTCCACTCTGAGCTCAGGGAAGCGCATAAACGTGACAGACGGATACTAGAGAAAGCCTGAGTGCACATGCATTTTTCCTGCACGAAATAAATGACGATGAGAGAACCAACGCACACAAACCGTGCGGACTGAATGAATAATCAAGATATGAGGTTTTCATTGTGTTCGCACTGGCCGTGTCTCAGACTACGTCTCTGTACTGGGTGATTACTTTTACCCCCACTTTGGTCTTCGATCTTAGATGCACGTAACCCGTATCTTTAGCATGTGGTCAGCTGGGAGTACAGCTTAGCATAGAGCAGGGGTGTCAAACATACGGCCCGGGGGCCAGAACCGGCCCGCCAGAGGGTCCAATCCGGCCCACAATATGAATTTGTTAAAATTTCACACTAATCTAAATGCTCCAGATACCCGTGACTAAATGTTTGTGCCTTTATAGATCCAGTGTGCTGTGTAAATAGTACATTTAGGCATGATATTGTTGAAATTGCACTTATATTTCTCAAGAAATTTCATGTTTTGTAAAATTATCCTTCATTAAATGTAAAACAAAGGAGAAAAAAAAGGAGTTCTTGTTGTTCATAGGTTATTATTCTATTATTTTGCTATTTTTACTGGTCCGGCCCCCTTGAGATCAAATTGTGGTGTATGTGGCCCCTGAACAAAAATGAGATTGACACCCCTGGCATAGAGTTTTGAAACAAAAAAAAACCTTAAATGAATCTCCTCTAATGTCCTTGTGTTCCCTCCTCGTGCATAAGTGACATTTCACACCACAAGTCATTCATCTTCATCATGAACACATGACACATTCAGCGTGGTCAATCATACACTCATGATGTTTTGTCTCTGCTCTGTTCAGAAGGGGGGGCAGACCAACCTTAGGTTACAGGTCAATTCCTCAGGCACGGGGCTCCTCGACCAGCAGCTGTAATTTACCTGCTTATCACTGAGTCACAGGTTTCAGGTTTAGGATTCAGGACGACGTGAGGTGTTTCACATGAACAGTCCGGATTAACGTGTGACTAACTTTACATTCAAGTTTGAGCTTTTAGTTCAGTATGTAGGAAACAGTGACATCTCGTGGGACCGTCACAGCAGATGACTCCTCTGCTCACCTCGGACATGTTGTACTTCATCTGCGTAGTAAAGGTTGCTTTAAAACGCATGCTCTTAGTTTGATCGTACTGCAGCAGCTGTTCCTCCTGGGTTCTCTGGCTCTGGCTGGTTTGGTTGATCCAGGCTGATGTAGAAAAAAAAAAGAATCTTATTTTAAAGCAATATTACACACTAAGCAAACCTAAGCATATTTTTTAACGCTTTCTAGTGTTTGGAGCTTCTTAAATAGTCTTTTTTTACGGACAGTCAAGCGTCTAAAAACTACAGTTTTATCACAATTGTTTTTTAACACATTTTTTGAACACTTCTTTGTGCATATGAATGATTGCTTAACCCATTAAATAATTGACAGAATAACATTAATATTATATATCATATTTCTACCAACTGTCCATATGTCAACCAGCTAATTGTGTTGTAAATTCAACGTCAGCACTTCACAGGTCAGAAAGAAAGGTCTGCCTTTTACACAGATATTGCAAATATCCTTGCCTCTCCATTCAGTCCACCACAGTGCTATGAAGAAACGGCCAATTAACCCAAGTGTAAATGCCAACAGGAAGCAGCTCTGTGGCCTCAGAACATCTCTCTTCACCCAGGACGCTATTTTAAGGAGGAATCTGGTCCCAGGACTTAGAGGGCCTCCATAGTTCACATTCCCAACCAGGGGCTCCCAAGTCTTTAGGTTTTATTTCGGGAACACACGGTTTTCCCCGATTGCTCCCTGCAGCACTCTGAATCCTGTTTTAAAGAAGCTCCCCCGTCGTTTACATGTTGTTTAGTGTCTTACTTGTCTGCTTTTCAAGTCAATAATAATTATCATTTGTGCTGTGATTTGTGCAAACAGCAGATTTGAGTGTTCCAGTTGGGGTCAAAGTGGCTGCGCACCGCTCGTTAGGAGTCCTTACAGCCACATTCAGTGTTATTACACCTGCCTGTCCATGTACAGCAGGGATCCAAGGTCAATTTTTGTACCATTTACCTTAAAACGTCTTCAGTCAGAAACAACAACCCACGTTTGCTGCCTTCACTGAACAATAATGTGGATGTTGTCTTTAATTACAAAGACAAATGTGTGTGAAATATGTACTCGTACTGTTGATATTTACAGACATTTACTCCCCAAACCTGACTGTCTATGACAACAGCAGTGTTTTCATTTGTATTCTTCGAACCAAACATTTAGTTTAAGCTAACTGTGAATTCTAACACATCAAATAATTTAAGATCAGATTTGTTAAGTCATCTGCGGGGCCAGATACTGATGCTGGCGGGCCTGTTTTGGCCCACGGACCACCAATTGCTGTTGTTGTTGTTTTATTGTATTATTGTTGTGTTATTATTATTATTAAGAGAAGAAGAAGAAAAAGAAGGAATATAATTATATCAGCATGAATATTATCATAATAGGAGCTGATGTTGCTGCTGTTAATACTATTATAAGAGTATCACTATCCCCTGGTGACATAAATATGTGGAACAGAGCTTACATATTGCTGTTATACATCTGCTCCTGGTCCTCGCCACCTGTTTCCAATAAAAATCAAGTCATTTGGAGGCAAAATATTTTAGTCACAAGGTTAAAAATTGTGAATTGTGTAAAAGTGACATCTTACATGGGCTGATTGTAGATCTACAAATACTAAATGAGGAACGTTAAAACCTTGTTACTGTGTAAGCCTCTTTACCCCTTTTCAACACACTTCTCAGGAATTAATTCTGCCTGCATGTTTTTATACGTGTCCTGGTGTTTTTGTGTTTATAAAACGGAACATTTGTGAGCGTATATGTTAGCAGAACATGGTTGCAATAGATGAAATGAGCAAACAGGCAAAAATCCACCAGTGCCACTCACTTCCCTTCTTTGTTATTTACGTTCCTTATTACGTTTTGTAGTGTTTCTGACGAGTCAAATGATGTAATTTTATAGCCAAATCAAAATATATAATAAGCTTATTCCTTTTTAGTAACAAGAACAATGTAAAAAAAAAACCATCTTGTCCATGAATTGCCCTGAACTTCAAACATCATCACCCAAAATGGTGGACCTGTCATCAGGCGGCTGGCCTTGGCCCTGAGTGCTTTCGGCTGTCAGAGGAGAAAACTTGACCCCCACCTCGACGAAAAGCTCATTTAAAGCCGAGGTTCTGCCGTACGTATGGCTGCTCCATTTTTAAGAATCTCTCTTTTAACACCTGGCAGAGAAGAGTGCCACCCTGCAAACTCAGGGTCAGCCTTAAATGGCTCCCAGGGGCCCGCTTCTAACTGACAAGGTCCAAACTTCACTGAGGTGGGGCTGCTGGTCCGACCGGGCAGGACAGGGCACCCAGGGGACGCCACCGTGTGAGCCCCTGGATTCAGACTGCTGAAGAGCTGAAACCCAAGCATCATTGAACATTTCATCGGTCACATGGAGAGTCACCACTGTTTATGGAAATGTGATCTTTTAGTGTCAAACAGTGGACTAGAGATGTGCAAGGGAAACATGAAGTTCAACGCCAAACCAGACTAAGAGAAAAGATTCAACCAACTCATGTTTACAGTTTACAACATAAACCAGTGAGTGAAGCAGCTACACAACCTCCTCATTACATTTAAGACAATTCTAATCCAAACTGATGAAAAGCAAAGATTTTTAAAACTGAAAAATCTGGATTTCATAAGTTCTCGTAAGTTACGAGGTTACCTACAACTTGCTGCCTGAAACTACAGTTTAAGACAAACAATGTTTTTTTTTCATACTGTATTTAAAGCAGTTTAAGGACTTTTCAACCGAGGGAAATCCTGGAAACCTGTGAGAAAATGTAAGCAAAAGAAAAGGCAAAGCATTTGAATTCAAATTAAATAATTAAAGCACCTATGGATAAAACTACTGGTATTTCTTTAGATGTTTTGTCAGGTTGTAAAAATGAAGCTAAATCTGTCTCGACCGTCTCGTCCCCAGAGGAACGTGCTTCGGTGTTTGGACGGAGGAAGTTTTGGATCCTTCCTGACAAGTCTGGACTGACTGATTCCCCCGACAGACTTGGACACGCTGAATCCCTCGTCAGCGTCCGTGACCTCACTGATTGGACGTGAACCCAATGGCTGAAGAGGTTGGGACCTTTCTGACCGTTTCCTCTGTTCGACTTTAGGGACTGGATACTTTAAAGCCAGCTGGGAATTCTAATACACAAACAAAACATGCTCGTGAACTGATGACTCATTAACAAGGGGGGGGGTCTGATTGCTGTCATGATGACATGTTAAGACAATGTCTGAATTCAGATGCAATTTTTTTATGTACAATAATCTATTATTTGACTCAATTTAATGGAGTCTAGTAGAAACAGAGAGATGATGGTGATGATATGCAACAATTTATTCTATACTATGACACACCTTGGCCATCAGGATTTGTACATCATGATGTCCATTTTTGTACATCAGCATGATGTCCATTTTGTAAATGATGGTTCATTTTAAAGCAGAGGTGTCAAACCTATGGCCCGCGGGCTACATGTGCCGTCCCCCAATCAATTACAAGCGGCCTGCCACTTAATATCATGTTGCAATGAAAAGATGGCTGCTAGAATATAGAAAGTGTCAATTAAATGACATATATTAGTTTTTTGGTGTTTTGATTACAGTTGCCCACATTTTTATTTGCTTAATTTTGGCTTTGTTTCTTTTATTCAGATTAAGTTCAAATGATGCAGCTTCCTCTGGACATCATTTCATTAAAGATCGTCAGCTTCTTTAATGTGAGGTAGTGGAAGATTGCATTATGAACCAAACTATTCACTTTTACCCGCTTGACATGTGCACAGTATATTGAAATATATTCCCTGTGTTTCCACCATCAGACAAAATGAGCAGTGTCAAACTCTACTGACCCGTGGTGGTGTTTGAAGGGGGATGGTCCAGGTCCAGCAGGTCACAGACAGCACAGCGCAGCGAAAGCCTCCTCTCAGACAGGACACGAGATAGTACGATTAACGTGGAGGAGACATAAACACTTAGTCATCACTGCCTCCTCCTCCACCTTGTGAGTCTCTCGGTCAGTGGGACAGAAAAGAGGGTTTACGGGTGCAATGTGTGGGTCAGTTTGATACCTGAGCAGCAGAACTCGGACGCTGCCTTTGTTTACTCTGAGGTGAGGCCAGCAGCCGGACTGAAAGTGATATCTTCACTGGTGTTTACTCAACTGCTGTGTCCTAACCTTGGTACCTACGGTGGCTCCCGACATGATCCACCTTAATACTGACAAATGACTTTCTGACCAGGAAGTCCCAGAAACAGAGGAGGGGGTTGTGGGTAATCAATCCATGAAGAGGAGACTGAAGACATCAGGGAATTCCATCGTTAAGGTGAAGTTCAGCAGCGCACTACTAATAATGAAATAGCTCATTTTATCAGCATGAAAAAGGCAAATTCCTCCAAGCTCATCTCTCAGCAAATTAAACTTTATGAAAATGTAATTTTTACCTTTACCTGCAGCCAGGCTCCACCAGTCTTGTATAAAGTACCTTAAAGGGATACTTGAGTAAAAATACAAGTAACTTACCAGAAAATGACTTTGGTAGAAGTTGAAGTCATTTTTTATAATATTAGGAGGATGAGGTGGACCTGGAAGGCTGTGGGTTCAATTCCTGGTCCTGCTAGTCTATATGTGTGTCAACCCCATGCTGAAGCATGTGAATGGGTATGAAAGATGTGTGAATGGATGAATGGAAAATCTGTAGTGTAAAACAGCTCATCAAGACTAGAAAAGCTCTATTTAAATACAGACCATTACCAACTCTTCTTCTCCTTAACAAGTAAAAAAGATAGTTAAAAGTATACAATTTGTTTTGGAAATGTGGTGGAGTAGAAGTAAAAGTTGCTAGATATAAATAACAAAGTAAAGTACAGTTATGTGAATTTTGTACTTAAATACAGTAACAAAGTATTTGTACTTTGTCACATTACAACACTGTTTTCCATCTCGGTTGATTTTTGTGTTCCTTGTTCATTTTTGTTGTGCAAAAAGAGAGATTCCTGTTCTGGCAGCATCCGTCTCAAATAAAGCACAGGAGTTAACTCTTGTCACCCGTCTAAACTTTGAACCACGTCTTTGCATTAGCGTATGTCGACATAGTGAGGCTATAAAGAGGGATGGGTCTCATCTCAACATCCAACATCTAAGACTCCATCAGTCCTCTGTTCAGCAGCAGTCCAAGTGTCTGACCATGTTTCTCCTCTGGGAGATTTTAAAGGTCAAACTTGTCTCCTACGACACCTTGAGCTCATTGATCAACAGCTGCCCCTGAAGAGATCTGGATGATGGCCTTGACCTCAGCCTGACCTCCCCCCCTCTGACTAGTTAGTGTCCGGTTTCTCTGCCAAACTATTGGTAAAGAAATAGATTATCCTTGGACAATAGAGGAGACCCACATGGAGACCCACAAGCTAAATGAAACAACTTTTTGGCTTAAATTTGCCATTATGATGTTCAAAATGATTGCACAGTGTAAGAAGCACAAAGACTTTGAGGAAAAGTACCTGTGAGCCTTAAGAACGTTCTTGCTACAACATTTTCAGCTGTTTGATTTCAGACTTTTAATAATTCCACCACAGGACAGAAGTCAAAAGTTACTCTGGTCACGTTATCACTGCATCACAAAGGATAGAATGGGTGCAGATACTATGTTAGATATTGTATACAGTATACAGTATAGTTCCATAATACAGACTATGCCATAGCACATCAGAGTATAATTCGATTGAATCATACGTGCAAGCAGGGAGTTGACCAGAGTCAACATAAATATTAAATGTTAAACAAGTTAATTTTACTAAGGACTTTAAGATTTATAACTGAACAAAAACACAAGGTTAGGTCTCCCTACACACACACACACACACACACACGTTTCCATGACTTCAGAGGACATTACATTGATTAAGATTCATTTCCTGGACGCTTACTCTCACCTTAACCATAATTACTAATCCTAATCCAAAATCTGACCCTAACCAAAACCTCACTCTAACCTCTGCCTAACTTTAAAACTTGTTTTCACCTTATAATGTAGTACTTTATGTTATGGGAACTTGATTTCCCCAAGTCACCCATAATGTGATTGTGTAAACAGATTAAGGTCCCCACAACATGAGGAATACCAGGTACACACACACACACGCTCACACACACCTGTCTCACTGAAGATGATGAGTCATTGCCCTGTGTCTCTTTCACACCACATCGGCACTTTTTCCAGCACAAGGTTACAGGTTCAGTGGACATCATGTTCTGAGGTGCAGGGTCACTTCCTGTGGAGCAAATGTCACGCCCTGTCACCGCATCATCTGGCCAATCACTTTACAGTTTCTCCTTTCACCTGGTTAAATGGCTCTGATGTACGTTTAATGTTTTTTTTTTAAACTCCACCTGTCCGCAGAGGTTTCTTCATCACAGACACTTGAACATCAGCTGTTGTTTCTGAGTTAAGTCCTCTGTGGTTCATTGTTATCACTGTATAGGCTGGAAGTGACTATTATTGTCATTATACATTGTCTTATTTTCAAGATAATTATTATTACTATTAATCACTTTGATGAAAGCTGTCTGTGCTGTCTATGGAAAAACTCAGCAGATTTGTATATTTGCTTACCTAATTTTATGTTTCTGTAATGGCTAATACCCCAGTATGTACAAGCTAAAATATAATTATGATTGTTGTCCATGAATTTTCAAATTGACTTTTTTTTTTTTACAATTAAACAGGAAAAATAGTGAACCACATTATTATTTCTTGATTAAAATAACAAAATCTAAAAATCTTTCCCAAATGTCATTCAATTCTGAGGTTTTTTCCTGACAACACAAGTTAGTCTTTCTAGAGCCAGACTTCAAAACAAGTAATTTAAATGACACTTTCTTACTTACCTAGTGATTAGTCATTGAATAATTTAATTAAAAAAACATCTACAAAGTAATTGATAATGACAATAATTGCAACCTTGCTATCACATACATTAGGGTCACACCATTTTATGATTGTACACCAAACAGTATCATCAGATAAAATTGGGGTGCATTTTGTATATGATTGATTTGATATGATATGATATAATTGTTTTTAATCTGTAAAAAAAGATTGTAGTGACATTTGCAGTGTGATGGCATTAATTTTCCAGCAAGGCAGGTATACTTTACATGGTAGGAACACCTGGTCAGCAGAGGGCGCTGTGTGTACAGGGCACCAACGGCTGACGCCAGTCACAGGTGGAGTGTGACGTCAAAGCAGATGAAGTGATGAGAGAACTGAGATTGATGTTTTCTATTACAGCTCATACAGGTAAGAGACTTATAGAATAAGAGAATAATAAGAGAATAATAAATGTAGTATAATTTGTGTGAATGCCTTAGTGTGGCTTTGTTTTGAGCATGAATGTGAGAGTGCGTGAGCTCAGAGGAACATTAATGGTAGCATTTCAGTATGTCTTTTGAAAACAAACTATGAAACTGTCATTTAAAAGGCGCTACAGTACATATTACTACATGCAGAGATGGTTATCTGAAGCTACTCCTTGCTATTGTGTGATGTAGAAAGTTTCAAAAGCTTTATTGGTGTGTGAATAAACAAAGGCTAAAGAGGCGCTAGCTAGTATCAAGCCCGCGAAGCAGTCGACAGTTTCCGGTTTGTTTTTAAAATAAGAGCTCTAAAAGCTCGCGTTATGTTTCAAAATAAGAGTGTCGTGGAATAAACGTTTTCATTGTTTTGGTGAACATTGAGCAAGACCTAAACCATCAAAGGTACTAGTGTAATTCCATTAATAATTTGAATTAAAAATAGATTTAACTTGCATTTTATATAGATTAAAAATAAATGATCGCAGATACATACTTCAGGTTGAAATAGTGTTCATTACATGATTCTATTATTTTAAATTGAATGTTTTTGATTTGTTAAAGAAGTAATATGGCTGACACAGTCGCAGGTAGCGTGAGACATTGCAGCAGATGAGTGACTCAGCAACACAGATGCAGAGAAGTGACTTTAGTGTTGTCTATTACTGTTCATATAGGAATAATTAATGTGCTACACATGGAATCGTCATTCTTATACCCATAACACACAGAAGCATATCTGTATTTGTCAAATTACAGATTTTCTCCATGGGTGCACAGGAGATCCATAACACTAAACCTCAGTTTCCTAAACCTCAGTGCATTTGTATTTGGACTAATTGCACAGTTCAGCTGTGGTCAGGCATGTGAAATGGATGTAAGCTTACACTGTTTTAGTGAAACCTGTGTCTGGTCCCAACAGACTCTTTACACATCCAGCTGCTAACTGCAGGATCAGACCCAGAATTATGTTTCCTTGTTGTTGAATCTATATAGAGTCTTTTCTCCTGCCACAGTGGGACTGAAGGAATGGTGTTTACTGCACATAGCCAACTGGACCTCTCTGCTGACATGCACTCAACAAACACACACACACACACACACATGCACACACACACATATCTAACATAGTTAATGTAAGGTACTTAATTCCCCAAGTTTCATTATTTTCTGCTCAGTCCTGTTAAACTTTAAATCACTATGGTTTGTTACCTCTAACCTTAACCACAGCCTCAAAACTGAGGTGGGCTTTGGTCTCCATAAGGACTATTGGTGCTGGCAAGTAGTGGTCCTATACGAACACACACTCACACATAAACACACACAGAGAGACACACACACACCCCCTCCCTACCCACTTGCTCATTGGCCAATTGTGTCGTCACGGAGACAACAGCTGTCTCCAGGATGAAGAAGCTACTTTGAGGGTGCCAGCCAGTCTGCAGGCCTGCAACTGGAGAGTCCCATGGCTCCCTCATGGCCTTCAAAATACACACACACACACACACACACACACACAAAGTGAGAACAGCAGGATTAGCGCCCTCTAGAGATGACAGGGTTTTCCCCACTCACAACAGTGAGTTTATCTTTCATATTTGTCCTTACTGGTGCAGAGTAAATTAAATTCTCAAATGAATGACATGAGTGTTTTAAATTTATGTGCATTATTTACATGGCTCAGTATTGCTGTGCAACTAAGGTTGTTAAATTACCATCAGCCAGATAAATCTCTCTCGTGTGTATTTTGAGATGTATTTAATTTATTTTAATGTGGTGATTTCAGTAAAACGTTTCCGACCAGGTTCTTTCTTTTTTGTTATCTTAGACATTTTTGTGGGCTGAACACTTAACTATACAAAAAGCCTTATTTTAGAACACACCATTGCAAACATGTTTTCTGTTTTAACAGATATAGTGTTCTCTGACAAAACACCCAAAGTCTGAGCTTTGGGGAGCTTTAATATGAAGCCTGAAGGAAAACAAAGAGTCATTTTTGATGAGGTAACTAATCAATTGATTGACTTGCAGGAAAATAAGTAGCAGTTATTTTAATTGGTTGCGTTTGGTTAGTTTCTCAAATAGGAGAGTTTGTGTGTAAAGTAAGACTCAGATATACAGTAAGTTACTGTATATACAGTACATATACACATATGTGCACACAGACACACACTGCTGACTCACTCTGTCTGTCTCTGTGTGTGTGTGTGTGTGTGTGTGTGTGTTGTTTTGGGTCAACTGCAACTGTCAGGACAACGACCCTTCTAATCTGCACCTGCTACTGACCCAGCAAATGTACGTCTACTATGCACTCACTCACATACACACAGCCGACTACAAGAGCATAAGAGCCAGACGGAGCCAAGCTTCCGACTGGCTTACTGCATGGCATGCTGGGTAACCGACTGGTGGCCAGTGTAGCCTTTAAGTGATGATAATCTGGATTTCTCGTTCTACCTCATTTACATTACTCAGTTTTCTTGCCATTTACTCTTGTTTCCTTTTTCTTGTTTCAGTAGCTTGGTTTTGTGGAATCAACTCGTACTTCTGGATCCATGTTGGTGTACGTCCACATCTTTCTGTTACTTCTGCATTTCTGGATTTAGCACAATTGCAGTCACACAATAGTGATGCTGTGATACACGGGTATGATGACTGATATTGTAGTTGATGTTCTGGGCACATTTTGGAAACACAGTGAAGTGGCTATCACTTTGTGGAACTCATTTATTTACCTGTTACTTGGACTGATCACATCATCTGATAAACCAGAATTGTCATTATTTTGACAGGATTGGGATTGCGATATGACTCACGATATCAGATTGAATGGTCATTTGTTCATAATTATTCTCATTTAATTTGAAAAGCATATTTAAAATGATCACTGCATGATATTTGTGCAGATCTGTGAAAAACAAAGATGTTCTCTTCAGTCTATAGAATAAGATGTCTATAGATCAAGACAATAATTAAAGTCAAATTATATTTCGACACACATTTTGGCAAACAAATATTTAACAAATATTGTGCCTCCTGCGATTGGAGTAGGCTATATTGCGATTTCAGTTAAATTTTGTTTCATTGTTAAGCCCTAATATGTGTATATGTAATATGTGTATATATATTACATGTAGTTTTACAGCCTACCTTTAAACATCTGAATAACATTTTAAACATGTACAAGTACAGTATGTGAGTAGCCTAATACAAAGTACTTTGCTTTGAGTACTAGGTAAACAAACAAACTCACCCACAGACACACTACCCCACACATGCAATTTTTTTCTCTCTCTCTGTATCTCTGTCATCTCATTCACAAACTAAAAACATTCTCTCTTTCTCTCTCTCTCTCTCTCTCTCTCTCTCACTGTAACCACACACTTTGGCTGGACGGTGATTGACGTGTGGGGCAGGTGTGGCTGTCCTGTGGCAGCGTCCCACCTGTTGATCTGACCCCCTCTGTACCCACAGACCCCACCCCTCCCACTCTCTGACCCTGTGACCAACTTCCTATCCCCATGGGCACGGTAACGACCCAGAGTCGCCCCTGGCAACCGTGACCCGGGCCGTGGCTGTAGTTTCATAAATAAAACTCATGGCTGTAACTGCCCACTGTGGCCCACCACTGCTGTTTACAGCCTCCTGTGTCACCCATGACCTTTGACCACCCCACTCCGACTAGTCTGACACAGACACTCTCGCAGTACACTAAGGCCTCCGTGCTGTCCTGTAGTGACAGAAAGTATTTTTAAATTATGTTTAATGTTTTAAGGCAAAAAAGCTGATGATCTGATATAGCAACAGTATTTTTAGTTTGCCTCCTTTTTGTTATTTAGCCGTTATGTTTGTAACTTGATAGTTGGTTTGTGAGTTTGCTGATCTGTTGATTTCAGCAATCTCTTAAATTGACTCTGGACAGAGTATGACCTGTTTAACAGGTGAACAAATCATGGTGCATATTAGGTTATTTCTCTATTTTTAAATTCTAAATGATATCAGTTTCAGGTAATTAGAATTTTAAGAATGTCAGTTTTGTGAACTGATAGTAGTTATCCTATAGTAGATGGTGATGTTAGAAATGCATAAAACCCCTAGAACAATGTTTATTAAATATGATTGGATAAGATTGTTTTTAAATATTTCTAATGCTGTTGAACATAGGAAAAGAGAGCAGTTGCATAAGAGCTCCAGCAGTTACTGTATTGTATTGAGGAGGTTGTCATACACCTCTTGAGTGTGCGACTTCAGGGCAGTCTGGATGACACAAGGACTAATTTGTACAAATAAAAGCAACAGGAGGAGTTGATGTTGCCCTCCACCACTGTAGACAGAAGTTGATGCTGGTAAGAAAACGGATGTTGGCATTAATAGCAAAATTACATTACACACCTCTATGATCAGGTCGTAGCAGGCAGTTGAAGTTAAGTATTATTACAGGAAACTCCAGACCATGTTCCAAGTCAAACCCATTTAAAAAACTCTCAGGTTTTCTGTAAACCTTTGAGTTTGGTGTTTCCAGTATGTGATGTGTATGTTGTGATTACAAGTTCATTAGTTCCACTTCAAACTAGCGATAGATACAGCCTCGGTTGTGGCAGAGTAGTTGAAAGAGTCAGCTGAAGGTGACTTGATGTATCTCCAAAGAAACCTAGGTTTTTGGCTAAACATGGTTCATACAAGAACTGGATATAAGACCAGGGTTAATACTGGGGTGACTTTTGAATTGTCAGAACAGGAGCACTGATGATAACATGAAATTCCCCTTATTTCTGATATGGGAACAAGCCATTAAAACCGTTGTGACAACTTATATGCAGAACTGTTTCAAAATAAGACAAGATACCACACTTCAATGTCACATTTAAATCTCTAACGGTACAACCATTTTCTAAACTGTACTGGGGGGACACACACAGGCACAGTTTCATCACAAACAACGACTGAGAAAAGATTTGATTTGATCTCGTTCTATGTCAGAGGTGGTGGGCTCTTTCCTATCCTGACACTAGACTGGAAAGAATGTCTCTGTCGAGCGACAGAGCTCAGCCTCTTTACCGTGTAGAATCAGTGAGGTAATTCTTGTTTTTAACAAGCTCTGACTCTACTCTCAAAGCATGAGCGTGTTTTCGCAGTGATGACTTGTAACTGCAAAAAAAAAAAGACAAACTGCTGGACCAGATTATTCTCCAGGGTCCCAGAGCCAGGAGGCTTTTACTGTGATTCATTTGCCGAGACCGATGGACACGCTCACATTTTCCCTGGACAGAATGTACAGGCAAATAACCTCTATCATTCCAAAAGGGGGACATCAGAGCCAAACAAAGATTTAAGTCGTATCGATTTGTGCTGTCTCCTCTTTGCTGGATTAATTTTTCATTTATTTGAATGTAAAAGTATTTGTGTGGTTTTACTTTGTGTGCTTCATGTTCTAGCACATTCGACACAACCTTGACTTTTAATCACTGTTGAAGTACATCTCACTATTATTCTCAATACTTATTGATTTGACTGAACAGAATTGTGTGAAAACATTCAAATTCGCCCATCACAAATTTCTAGATAAGGCAAACTCTTATTAGGTCATATTGTGGTGAGGTCCCATTATGTCCATCATTACTCAGTCAGTTTAATCTAATCTGATTAAACCAGTCATCCTTGCCTTAAGGAAACGTCTTTCAGTGTGATTCCAAAAACAAATCTAAGAATAAATTATCAAAGCTCTTTAAAGTGACATCTGTGTTGATTAACAAAACATCGATAGATTGTGGGGTAAAGTACAACTCTGTGTCTGTCCTAAAGGCTACATATTGGGGTTACTTAATATGTAGGCAGGAATAAGCTCTTGTAGGTTTGTTATTTCTGTTGTTTAATAGAATATAAACTTGTCATCAACAACTCAGAGGAAAAACTACCTGTTGGTTTGGTAGGGACATAAAATATGCCTGTTGGCCCTGTAGAGTCATGAGACAACTTGAAAAAGGGAACAATTTCTATTATTGGTACTATTTTGTTAATACTTTTTAGGAAAATAGTTTTAATTGTAAAAATACATAAATACAGTTATTGTAAATCATGTGCAAATTGCAATTTTCCACTTTTCCTACATTTAAGGACGTCCTCACTATACTTCACGTAGCAATTCCCCCCCTAAGAAAGACTCCTGGAAATGTCAGATAAAGTTTCACCACAGAACCAAGAACACACCCAGAATACCCCCTTTTTTTGTTTTGAGGTCGTGGCGGTCTCAGCTCGGCACGCTGCGGCCCCAGCCGGCCCACAGGCATTCACCCGGCAAGGGATTATCCAACCACACCCGGAAAAGACGTGTGAAATTGTGACGGGCACGAAAATAAAATGCTAAAGTTTGTGAGGCTGTGAGTGGAGGAGCGTGTTAGCTGTTGGCATGCACGCCCCTGTGTAAGCTGATATTTGTGAGTGTGTGTGTGTGTATGCCCTGTCAGTGGACAGGCCAACTGTGAGGCTGGTGTGAGTCAGTGGGTTTTCAGCCACACAGAGCCGCTGTGATCATGGCCGATAGCAGGTGCTCCGAACGTGGAAACACGATAAGCTCAACACACTGCAGCAGTATGCTTTAATTGATTAGAGTGAGTTTTACGAGAGTAAGGCCTCAGGCATGCAGCCACAAGCAACAATCAGATGGTAGCTCACAATACCAACACTCACCTCGAAGCAACTACTGAAAAATGTTTGGGATGAGACTGTTTAAGAGCCATAATGACACTTTGTCAGATTTTATTTACAGAAACAAACTCATGGTTTCAGCTGCTTTTAAGCTAAAACAGACCCTTTTTGGCTAATGAATACTTTTTTTATGTTAAAACTGGTTACACGATGTAATGGCATCAGAAAACATGTTATTCTCTGGTATATAGATTTCATGGAAAAGCCTCTAAAACTCATTTTAGAGGCTGCTTGCTTTTTCTCTTGTTGCACTCAACAGTATAAAACTAGTAGTACAAGTATGTGGATGAAAACATATAGGATACGTTAAGAAGAATAACTGTCACCTGGATTATCAAGTGCAGTTTTTATACCATATATTTTTGGAAACTATTGGGTAACAGTATATTTTACTGGTTTATTGCCCCCTGGAGGAGGCCAAGTTATTGCAAGAACCTTTTATTTTTGTAATAGAACCTTGTGACGTATGTACCCAAAGGCATTTTAATT
This sequence comes from Solea senegalensis, assembly GCF_019176455.1. Classification (NCBI taxonomy): domain Eukaryota; kingdom Metazoa; phylum Chordata; class Actinopteri; order Pleuronectiformes; family Soleidae; genus Solea; species Solea senegalensis. The sequence continues at coordinate 8,137,276 of NC_058030.1, read as the reverse complement.
CTTGAATACTGTGGTCATTATCCTGGTTATTCAGAATGAGAGGGGATAAACGATGACGACTGTAACCCTTCAGATCAACACTGGGGAATGAGAACCCTTGGTAGCCTTGATAGCAACATGATGAATCACAACATAGAAGGATTACGAGTCAGAGTTCAGGCACTTCACAACATCATCCGTTCACCATCAGTCATCTTTCATACACAGATCTCATTTCAGAGCAGTGTGATGCTTTACATATCGTCGGAAAGGAGATGTCTTTCAATCTCATCTCTGTCTGCCTTTCTACAGTTGTTTACATTAAGAGCCTCTTTCATTGTGTCTCCATTTCACTAAATACTTTTTGTGAGATTCAATTATCTTATATTTCATTGTTAAAAGTCTTTTAAAAACAAAAAAGTGGTCAATTGAGAATTGTGTGGTACGTAAGTCTAAAAACGTAATATGAGTTTCATGTACTCCACATTAAGATATCTGACATTTTCTCAAGTTTTGTCCATGGATATTCAACATAAATGTTTTACAGCCTGTTATTTTTTTGTCTGGTGCCAATCCCAGATAACATAGGGCGAACGGCGGGGGACACCCTGGACAGATCCATCACAGGGCCAACATGGAGACAAACAACCATTCGCTCTCACACTTAAGGTCAGTTGAGTGTCCATTTTGCCTAAACCCCAAATCTGCTTGTTTTTGGACTGTGGGAGGAAACAGGATAACTCGGAGAAAACCCAAATAGGTTCAGTGTTTATTGATATAAAACAGGGAGGGACAGATGTAAGTGTATCTCTGTATTTCCATATTTTAGAAAACTGGGCAACCACGCTCCTGCAATGTATTGAAGTATGATTGCAGTAACCATGTTAAACACAGTTGGTCACAGACTGAAACCTGCATCAGTAGAAGTCAGTTCTTTTGACACTGTAGGATTCGCTTGTTGTCTTGATGTAGATGCATGTTTCAGGCTGGTCCTCATGTCCATAGCTTCACTGTGCAGGTGTTTTCTTCTTCACATCATCATCCTTGTCCTTTGGCCTGCCCATCCCACCTCCGCTTATCCCTTACTAATGAAGTTATACTTGTCACAGTGGAAAACAGTCAGCAACAACCAAAAAGGTTAAGGAACATAGCTGTTATCATCCTGCACCCACATCCTCTCAGCGAGCCAATTAGAGGAGCTGAGAAGGACAAAATGCATTCTGGGACTCGGGCTGGACATGTCAACAGGTCTGTTTTGATCGGGGGATGAGAGCATCTTGGTCACTGAGCTTAAAGGATTGTTGAAGAATGTAAATTCAGTTCTGCTCCGGTGAGGGGTCACTGAGGACAAAGGGGGGGCTGTCCTGGGTAAGGTTACTGAGAGGGAAAGGATGGAAAGTCAAGGGTGAAGTCTATGTGAAATGTTGCATTTGGATATTCTGCACAAAAATGTTTGAATTTAACATATTGCCAAATTGTAAATAGATTTTATGTTCCGAATTAGACTTATCAAAAAAGTCCACAGTATCATACGATATGGATCACTACAGGTTGCAACCTGAAGTGTGAGCAAATTATAATTATATGGTTGTTCAGGTAGTACACAAACCTATGGGCATTCAAATTTGACAAATACCAGGTGCAAGATAGAAATGATGGAAACCATAAGACGGGAAAGTTCCACACACCAGTGAGGCTTTGACAAACTCTTTAACCTGTTAACATTTCGGGTGTAGCATCTCTTGTTTTCTGTAAACTGCAAAGTCGAACATCGTCCACTGATCACAACTCAATAATAAACTTTTCTTTTGATTAGCTGTCTGTCTGTGGTTGTTTCTGCTCAGGAAGCCTGTCAGCAGCTTCATCTTGTCCTGTACGACATCTGCAGTTTATCAGACATGCTCGTTGCCCTGTCTTTATCCCCTCTCTCTCTGTCTCTCTCAGTATCAGATAGGGAAAAGTGCCCTGTTCTACAGCTGGTGCTGAGGACTTGACTTTGAAACATGAGAAGGCTGCAGGGTTGTTTTGCGTACCGTTTGCGAGTGGATGGCAGAGTATCATGGAGGACGTTAATTACGCACGGACAGGTTCAGCCAGTGTTCCCCAGAGAGCAGCACTGCGGCCTCAGTTCTGCTTTCAGTGAACCTTTAAAGTGGCCTGGCCTCTCGGGCTTTTTATTTTTCATATTGTTCACTTAGATGCTCTCAAGTCTCTTCAAGAAAAGCATAATTGCATCCCTACTTGGTTGGTTATTTGTGTGTTGTATTAAATTATCAGTTGGTGGTTTACTGGGTGCTCATGTTAGATCAGATGTTGACGTCCTGTGGTGTATATCTGTTTCATCAGCGCAGACTGATGTTTCATGTATGTGTTCCAGTAGTGCCAGGGTACCACAGCAGAGGTTCTCCTCCTCCTCCTCCTCTCATTATCCCATGCAGATGTTCAGCACCAGGCCCTTGGCATATCAGGTGACCACAAATCTAATTGATATCAAAACTCTGGCGAGGGAAGCCTAAGCCCCTCTGCACTCTCAGGTTACGGCCTGTTATGAGCCCGGCTCGACTTCTGACAACCAGTTCCAGCGTGAAACATGCACTGTCCTCACTTCAAAGAAGGTGGACGTTGAGGAAAAGAAAGGGAAAAAAACTTCCCGCCGCCACCTAGGAAGAGCCCCTCTAGAGGCCATGTTCTGCCAGTTTCCCCAGTGTTCTGACTGAACTGGAGCTAAATCTGATTAATCATGCTCAGGACTTTTACGAATGGAGGGCATTTGTTTTGGCACGCCGAAACAAAGGCATTAATAAGCTCATTGGCAAACAGTGAGTTTGATATGGGAAAGTGATCTGTGGTGAGGTATTACAATGCAGCTGAGAGGGGAATTGGAAGCTTAAGGAGAGGATGTGATGGTAATGACTTTAAGGCGACATAATCCCACCCATCTGGGCTCAGTGATTGTTTGATATTTATGGTTGCTGATCAGCACTAATAGGTTTGTTATTTTCTTATGGATGAATATGAATGGAGGGGAGCATGGGAAGAGGCTTGTGATTTGTTTTGCTTTCATTTTGTTTTAGGTTCACACCAGGGATCGGTTTCAGACAATGTTGTCTGCTCTTAGTCTCTCTGCACAGACACAGGGAGGGAGGGTGTTGGATCGCTGCACCTTCTGTGTGTGCCTGTGTGTGTGTTTGAGGACAGGACAGGGCAGTGAAGCTGAGTAAAAGCAGATGGAGTTGTGTGATGTGAGTAATCCCATTTGTCTGTGAGTTGATATGATTTCCGCCCGTCACACTATAGGTTAATCCCATTGTCTGACGTGCTACTGACACCACCTCATCGTGTTTTTTTGTTTTTTTTATTAGTTCACAGGAAGAGTCTGGACATACTGAGTTTTATGTTATCTATGTTTTGTACTTCTAAATCTGTACTTGATGTAGCTGCCGGCCCCTGTCCCAAGCAAAGTTAGTCACTTCATAATGGTCTTAATTACAGCAAGCATTTCGAGTTCTGTCTTCCAAATTTATCTTCAAATTTATCTTGGAAGCTGTCATTTTAATCTGTGTCTGTCTGCCTCTCTCTTAATAGAGAGGCAGAGACTCTAATAAACCCACTGTGGTTTTGAGAGGTCAGCCATTATTTGTACGACAAATATGGTTACCAGTGTTGTTAACCATATTTGTTAGCTATTGCTTTACCTTTTTTGGGTTTGTGCTGCTAGCTTAGTAGAAGAAGTAGTTGCTTACTACTGACGTTGCCAAACACTTTTCTGGGCATAATTTACATTTTACATATACATTCGGGCCTTTTATCTCAATGAGGGAAAAGTAATGTCTGTACCTGATAGAATTTGATGGGCTCGCTATCGCTGCGTGTGTCTCTGTGTTGTTGGTGTGTGTGAGTGTGTGTTTGTGTTTGAACGTACCTTAGCCAATCATCATTACTTATGCGGTCGTCCCTCATAAGTAAAGAAAACAGCGTCAGTGAGCTTAATTATAGTAAAGCGCCATTAGTAATAGTGACTGTAATGGATCATCTATGAAGTTTCTAGAAGTCTAAAAATTGTTGCATGTGAATTCAGGATTATTCTGGGATGTTCCTGCTGGGTTCGGTTTTATCTCTGTGGTTTCCCCTTTGCTGCTGGCTCGTTAATGACCCCTGGCCCACTTGTTTGATGGATGACTTTATGACACTATTTTAGTCCAGAGCGTCACACAGGGCCACACTGCCAGGGCCCGAGTATGTGACCTTTCTCTGGGTATGTCTTGTCAGGAAAAGATGCGTCAGGATGAAAGTTTAACGAATCCACAAGATCATGTTGGGCATGCAAAGCTTGGCATGGGGAGTGGGGGTGGGGGCAAGGCTGCGTCATGGAACTGCCAGTGGAAAAACAAAACGAAACACCTACTACCTGCTGTCCATGGGTTTTATTACTCTGTCCTGCAGGTATGAAGTCAAATGCAGATCATGTTGCTTTACCAGCTTGGCTGCAGTAGGTTTATGCCTCTACTCCTTTTGGAACTCGATATGTTAAAACAGTTTCTGCTCCTGATACCGTAAGATATATCTGGGATAAAATTCTCTACCCTTCACAGTACAACATGACATGTGTTTTTATAATTCTCCTGTTGCCCTGCTGGGGCGTCATTTTGGGTCGAGAGTGTCAGCAAAATGCCTGAAATGAAAATTGAGAAAGCAGCTTGTATCAGAGCCAACTTACAGCCTCACAAATCATTTTTCTGAGAGGCATTTACATGCCGTTCATTTGGCAGGACACTGGGGTGTTGGTGTAGGATGATCTTGCATGGAAACAGAATTCAATGGTAAAAGGTAAAAGGTGGTTGATTGTACAACACTTGATTGTTCATGTTACAGTACTATTTGTATACTGTTTAATTTAAAAGACAGTTTGAAAGGTCTGTAGATTTACAAGGCTTTCAAGCACATGCAACAGCTGAGTGACAGACAGAAAACAAAACAAGTAGATCATTCTTTTTTTGTACAATATTCCAACTATATATATATATATATATTACAGAAACTATCACAATCTCCAAAAACCTATGTTGAAAGATTCTCATTGATGTGTCATGGGCAATAGCCAAGCAGCATCAGTGAGATTTTAATGGAAGACTGTTTCGTTGGCATTTTATGTTTTAAAAAAACCCTTAAACAATTAAACTTCAATGATTAATTGATTATCAAAATAGTTATTTTCTCACACAAATTAATTCAATAATTGGTTGTTTTACTTCTAAATGAATAAAGGCAACAGATTCTTGAGATACTTCATGCTGCCCTTAAGAGTTTCACAAGAGATGGCTTTAAGAGAGAGGGTCAAAACTGACTGACCTTTAGTCTTCAGTATGGGTCAAGAGTCAAAAACGTCTCCTATAATGCAACATCTTAAAAACATCTTCACCCACCCGCTCCTTCCAAACTATATACACCTTATAAACTACTCTAACTACAAATTGTGTCTGATGTAGATGCTGGAGCTGTGAATATTAACAAAGCAGAGTATTTTATGTGGTCTGCCGACTCAAGTCACATCAGAGAGTGAAGCCTCAGAGTCTGTCAGCTGAGTGTTTCCCCCTTGAGGGAGCCATGAACACTGCACTGTGTTTCTTGAGTCGATCGGCATGTCGTTGAATGTGTCCACTAATGCTCAGTAACACCAACGACACGCTGGGAATGTACTGTATGACACACGCACACACGCATACACACACACACACACACACACACACACACACACACACACACACACAGAGGTTTGTCCAACTTTTACATTCTTTTGAAAAGCCTAACCAAAGCGTTATCCCCAATCATAACCAGTTAATGCCTAACCCTAACTTTAACCTAAACACAATTCAAGCCTAAACAAACTAGCACACACACACAAATAACACCGCAGGCTTCATTCTAGGCTTATCCCTTTGAGATATGAAGAAAATATGTTGCTGTGTGTGACTTTAAAATCCCAGCAAAATCAGAGGCTCCTGAATCTCATCATTCTCCTGCTCGAAGGTGCTGACATTACAGTAACATTAACTGAGTACATTTAATAAAGTACTTATCAACAACTTTTATATTTTAACGTTTACATTGTTACAATACTTTATAGCTCATAAATCATCACCTCAGCAAATATATTTATCCCGTAACCCTAGTTTGAGAACCACTGGATAAAAAAAAGAAAAGCAAACAGTTTATTAAAGGAAAGTCAGTTACACCTCAAGCTGCTATAACAGTAAAATGCTCCATATCGATGCCTATTTATTAACACTGTAAACATTACAGTTCTGTACATGAATTTACTTGTTTGAGTATTTTCATACTGTTTTATTGGTTCTTTTGAGTATGTGCAGCACACACTATTATGGTCTGTAAGTGTGTGAAAGCTATAAAGCAGGCTATATTTTTTACAAAATGCAACGGAAAGCTGCACCTCCAAAACACAGGAAGTCATGGTTGCATAGCTACACAGCTGAAATATTTTCATATGCATTATATAAACTGTAACTGAATGAATGTGTTTAAATGCTGTGTTATTACCATGGTCAACATGTACTGACGCGTAGACTTGTAGAAGACCCTGTAATTCACTGTTTTTGGCTTTTAACATGATTGATGATCAATTTTACCGTTGTCAACCAGAACTCCTGACAAAAAAAATTGGTTAATGTGTATTTTCACAGTTTTTTGTTCCACTATCCAGAGAAAGAATTCAACACCATGGCAATTTCAGCGCTCAAAGGGTTTTTTCTCCTCTCTATTAAGATCTGAATCATAGCCAACAGTAACTTTTCTTCCAAGATTTAAAACCTTTTTTATCTTTACAGCCTAATCCTTCTCTTTTAGCACGGAAATCCACAGACCCGTTACTGAGCCAAAAATACAATGAGGTGTGACCAGAGCTGAAGCACTGAAGCACCAACTGAGACTTATTCTGCTTTCATCACCTGCAGTGACCTTCAGAAGCATGGAATAACAAAGGTATAAACCCTTACTTGTACTTGCATCACACTACCACTTCTCCATCATACATTAAATCTCACAAGAGATTTTTAGACTTTGGAATAGGGGAGAGAGATTACCCAATCACCAGCTCATTTGATTTACATGCACCGATGATGGCTGTGAAGCGTGTGATGCATAATTTAAAAAGCCATAGAATGGGTGTGAATTACTGAAGAAATGTAAATACAAACCATTTACTATTTACTATTCTCTAGTGTCAGGTTAATCTATTACCACTAATTTACAAATTCATTCATACATTTTTTTTTTCACCCCTCACACTTGCAGAATAATTTGGCCAGATAATCAGTTCAAATCAGCCTGAAATCAAAAGACACCCAAATCAAAATATGGCAAATTATCCTCAGTGTGGGGCAGGCTATAATAATCACATGCTCCACATCTTCTTCTCCATTTTTGGTGTATTTCTGTGGCACCTACAGACAGGCCTGGCATATGTACTACAGTGCTTAGACTCGTTTTGGAGGGTTTTTTTGTGTATGAAGAAAACAATGCTGTACAAAATACAACCTTTTAAGAACAAAAAAGTAAATTATAGGGAAAGTTCCATTTCACTGTGGATATAAGGCCTGAATAGTGCAAATGTCATGTCTATGGAATTGACTTAGTATACGTCATATGAAACTTTTGACTTTTGGTGGCTCCCTCAGCATAAGTTTGTTGTGCTCTCATCCTAAGTCCTCCTAATTATGTGGCTTAAACGATTAAAGATTGAAGTTTTGTTAATACAACACAGAGGGAGTTAGGATTTAAGTGCCGGCTCTGCCTCGCATGTTCAGACTGAGAAGATATTAATTTCAGTTTATTTGTCTAAAAGTATTACCTAAAATAATATCCAATAATATGACATGTATACGCACGCTGATCCCCCTCCTAAACCCCCCCCCCACCCCGACAGCCTTCACCTGCCTGCCTCTACATCATGCCATCAGTGTATACTTTGTGTGTAATAGGGGGGGTGGAAAACTCAGGAGTCCATCTTGTTTTTTCATTTGCTGTGCTCCGTGACATTTGTTCTTGCAGCTGAACATGTGCGGGACAATTTCTCGATTCTTCCAGCAGTAGACAGCTGCGGCGTGAATTACACTAAAGCTGCTGCTTTGGGGGTGGATTAGGTTGGTGCTCTGTGTGTGTGTGTGTGTGTGTGTGTGTGTGTGTGTGTGTGTGTGTGTGTGCACATCACGTCACATCTACTGGGCCCTGTTCCTGTTAACCCCATGCAATCTGAGGTCCTCCAGGTCTTGGACTAGGACCAGGATCTGGATTTTTACTGCCTTTCCATTAAAAGACTGAACTTTACTTTCATCTTTTTTATCAAACACATTTTTTTAAAAGAGCTGTTAGGCGACATCGGCCCACATTTAGGGAGAAAATGTCAAATGAAAATCCTTCAAAGTTCAAGTTCATATTTGAAATGGAAATCTTTTTGTCCGAAACTTGTAATGACAATGGGGAAACTAAACCATCCAGGACACAAGAGTTGTCCTGTCTGTTGACTCTTTAAGTGGACATCCTCAAAAATCATTTATTTCTCCTCGTAGGCCCTGTGTTACTTTCAATTATACAATTAATGGCTGTAAGAGATGTTGTGACAGAGAATGATGTGACAGAGTGCTGCTTAGAAAAACAATAAGGTATTTTGTTTTGTCTTTGACTTTTAACAAGATGCTATTTGTTTTCTCTGCTGCTAAACATGGTCCTGTGGAGGGATGAGGTGATGGTGATGGTCATATGTTCATATATACTAAGCTTCAGCCATCCTTGTGTTCACCAGACAGAAGGTTATCATGTGTCCACTGAGGAGCCAGCAGGGTCAAAGTTAGCAAAGTTAGTGTTGGTGTTGCTTTTTGCTGTAGTTACTTCAATGGAGACATGTTTGGTAGTATGGTGTTTGATGCTGAATTTTCAACATTCTTGCTTGTTTTCACACCTAATAGTCCGCTAGACAGCCACTCATGTTTCCTCCACAAAGGGGGAAACACGGAGCTGCATCAAATCCTGTCTTTCTCCCGGCTATCGTTTTACACGCGCATATGTTTTTGTATTGTTTACCCACAATGCCCTGTGCTGTGTGTTTTGTAGTCCACTTCCTGCATTTGGTTCACTTGAAGCAAACCAAGACCTACGTTTTTAGGCGGACCAGGGTTCGCTTCTTTGACTTTCAGAGCAAATGAACTAGGGTTGGATTAAGAAGGGATGGTGTGAATGCACCCTATTTTAGTGTTAACATAGTAAGACTGATATTACTGTTTTTTATATAGGCTTGATTATCAAATGCAAATATGTAAATATTCTGAACTAAAAAGAATGAACTACAAGAAAGAGCATTATCTTTATCATCTCTATCTTCAAGTTTTTCTTTACACCTGGTGCGTCAGTGACTCAACTTCCTCTTTTGGATTGAATTATGTTGTGACAAATCACAGATTATATCACATGTGTGCAGAGAGCTGGTGAGGTAACTTTACTGCCTGCTGCCTGAGCTGTGTGAGGGTTAATCTGAAGGTCTCTGGATGAGCACTTTGAAGTATGGCCTTTCAGCAGCAGAAGCAGGCGGCCACTGAGCTCAGAATTAGCTTTGGTCACCTTTTTTTTCTTTTGGACCTTCACCGTGAATCACTTTTACCACAGAGAATATATTGATTTCCACAGGAAGACGCTAAAACCCCTGAAAATCGTGCTGGGTAACAGGACACCATGCAACAGAGAGGGGATTTCTGCCGCTCTGAGAGCCTCTTGTGTGTTAATCGTCCATTCAATCTGCAGAATCTGAGCATCGTGCCAAGTTGGAATCCTTTTATTGATAGTTTGAAGGGGCAGAGCGGGAGGCTGAGGCCATTCCAGAGGTTTAGAGCTCCATTTGGTCTAAAGCTGAGACTCTTCTGTTGGAAATGACCCCTGACCTGTGATGGAAAAGGTCAAGGTTGATTCTGGCTTTCTTTTGTTTTTCTGTGTTCTCTGTTACAACATATTCCCATGTAACTTGTCAACGTCTACTAAACATTTTAATACAGCACCATATATAAAGCCTTTTCTGTTTTTTTGCATTCAATTCTGAAATATAAAAACTTTATACAGTACATAAAAGCTTTTTATCTCACACTTGTCACTGTGATGCTAAGACTGATTGCACAGTGTAATAGTGATAGAAAAATAACACCTATATAAGCCTGGTTTTCTCTTTGTTATTCTTTTTTCTCTTGCTGTCTCATTCTAAAGTTAGCTATCATTTCATCTTCATTTTTTAGCTGAACTGAAAAGTGGTTCGTTTGTTTTGCTTTTTTAAATGTAAGGGAGTTTCATAAGGTATTTTCACTTTTCAATAGTTGTTTTTATTATAAATAACTACAGTATATACTGTAGGCGATAGTGTCATTAATGCTTTACATTTGTAACCATATATCATTCATCAGGGTCGGTATTAATCCTTATCACAGTACTGAAAAGAGCCCAGGGGATGTTACAATACTAAGACATGAACATAATTAACAGATGTCTACACAACACAGCACAAGTGAAGACATTAGAACTTCTGCAGGTTTTACCAGCAGCTGTTGAATTAATCAACCAAATCAACCAACACTTGCAAAGCTGATTTAGTCGTAATTTGCTGCTCCAACCTGAAAATTAGCTAATACTTGATCGATTTATTTACAGTATTTATTTTAAACAAACAGATACCACACTGTTTAGTTTGAATAATGAAGCTGCTAACTGTATTTGATTACCATTGATCCAGAGGGTAGGCTCCATACTTGAAAAACATGTGTAACTGCAGCATCCTTCAAAATAATGACTATATATATATATATAGTTCTATTAAAAACAGCATGTTTACATGTGTAAAATAACAATAATAATAATATACACTGATGTGGGTAAAGTTCTGAACTGTGATTGAGGCTCTTCTGCTGCAGTATAGTAAATACTGTTGCTGAAGCGATGAGTATCTGTTTAAGCATTCAGGAGGTCTGACAAAGACAAGAAACATTTTAACAGTGAAACCAAATCATGTCCATGACCAACTGACCTCTGATTCAGTTTGGAGGAATCTGTGTCATAGCTGCTTTCAGGGGGGAGAGACAATATTATGTGGTCAGAGAGGGACTTTAACCTCTGCATTGTTTAAAGCCACAGATGTTTATTTCGTCAGTGTAGGTTTGTGTAGGATCAACCAACAAAAACACACAATGCACATACAATACATGTGAATCCTGTAGTCTTTTTGGCGTCCTTTAAAAGAAAACACCACAGAGTAAGACTCTGCTGCTGCCTCAAGACAAAATGTGACCTGACTGAAACACGACACAACCTCACACCACCTAACAGGTGGATGAAGCTGCATCTCGGGGTCGATTAGCAGCAAAAGCTCTCTGCGTTTCTTGTGGATTTGTTTGTCGTGTGTTCTCCTCCTGAAGTGGAAAACCATCTGTGCACGCGTGTTTTTGAGGTGTTGTTTTCTCCGAGCACCACGCCAGCCGAGGGTAGCGGGCTCTTTAACGAGGCATCTTTACTTGTTCGCCACGAGGACGAGTTTATGAGTGACCACACAGGCAGGCTGCGGGCACGCGGCCCCTGGTTTGATGGAGGACCCCGATCTTTACTGCGAGTCTGCTTGGGTCCTTTATGGCCTCTGAAAACACAGAGAGGAGAGGTGGATATAGGGATCAGGTAGACTAAGGAAAGAGGTGTTGGCGTCTTCGAGTTGATGTTTCAGGTTTAACAGACGAACAACTGCTGCAGTTATGGATGATGAAACGCATCACATCAGCAGTGTCTTAAGTGACCTATTCTCCTTGGTCTGGATGAGTCTCAACAGGTCCATACATTTAAACAATCATCTGTTTTTATGACCACTAATGAAAATAAGCCGCGTGCTGCTAAGGCCTAGGCAAGGGGTTTTCAGCTAGTAGATCCTTCCCGTCTGTCCTTGTAGATTTCCTGTTTAGGAGTTTGATGTGTGATACCAACTGAGAGTACTGTGCTTCTGTGATCGTTGGCATGTTGATTGGAATGTTAGTAACATTAGTTAGGATTCCACTCCAGTTCTTGCCATTGTTCAAATGTTAAGGGTGAGTCACACTAAATAACTGACACTTTAACCTGTAGAAGCCGGGGGTTTTTCCCCAATGAAGTGATTCCAATGAAGTGATTGAGAAGTAATTATTCTGTATGGTCAATATGTTATTAGTAAAACAACAGATCTAATGTTGGCCCAAGACTTTTACATAGTACTGCACATTTGAGATCACAACTGACCAGTTTATGTTAACAAAAACACAACAGTTTAGGCAGATCATTGCAGTGTACACCACAGGTGTAGGTGAAGATGGTGGCGACAACAGAGAGCAAGGGTTGATGTCATGGAGTTGTGAATATATTTACACATTCTTGGTGGCTAGATAGTTTGATTTCCACTCATAGCCTTTGTTGCATGTCTAACCATCTTTAAGCCATACAGTACTTTCCAGCTGCCATATACTGTATACATACACACACACACACAATCGCATCAGGATGTTCAGCTGAGGAAGCATCCCAAGATTTCTGGGCGAGATGGTTTTCTGGTGCTGACTGCAGCAGCAGAAAGAACAGCAGCAGCAGTAAGAGTGAGGTGAAGTGACAGCTACAGGTGGCAGTGCAGGGCTTCAGAGAGCAGCAACTGTTGGCCTGACGCCTGCAGATAAATAATAAACCAACTGTGAGCTGGACGCTGCTCCTCGTGCAGAACAGAGGACAACTAGTGATGCAGAGGGAGGAGGAGGAGGAGCAGTTCAAACCTCTACACTTGTGGTTTGGCACAGATCGATCAGGCCTGGATTTTTAATTAAACAGATGCTGGCATGAATATTTCAGCTTTTGAGTAATCCAATGTGGAGGGTAGTTATGTGATATGCCCCCCGTTTTTGCACAGAAACAGGCTTTCTTCTTGTATTACTGTATCCATTATCCAACCATTCTAAAAGTAAGTTATTATTCATTATTCATTATTACAATAGTTTCCAAATATTTTCTAGGGCCTCTGTTTTAAAATATGGTATAAAATCATTTGACTCGTCTTGACTACGAGTTAGTTCTATCTAAATCCCCAATAGGGTGTGTGTGTGTAGCAGGGTAAATTGAGTTAGGTTGGCGTGACAGAATTTTACTCACCCTTCACATCATCATCATACTTATATAGCGCTTTTCTGGATACTCAAAGACGCTTCATGTTTACTTTTATTATTATTTATTATTTCATTTTCAGTACCTTTTTTTTTATTATAAAAGTGCTTTTTTGCACTAACTGATAAGCACATTAGGGGAATGTAACTGGCTTTGTGAAGTTCTGTTCTTGTAGTTATCATGGATGTTATTCTGGTTCTTGTTCATTTCTCTGCCATCTGTCTTGCTGGTTTTCATTGTTGGAGTTGTTTTGTATGAATGAGATTATGTGGTAGGTGGACTGCAGACACTTAATTGTCCGTCAGAGATTAAGTTGTCTGTCTGTAGTTGTAAGCAATGTACCTGTTCAAGGCAGTTTCATAATGTGACTTCTTTATCAATTAAACCTTTCTTCTCTGTGCACCATGCACAGATGGTTTTGCCACATTTTCTATTGCCTAAAGCTTTACACGTCTTCATAGATTAGAGTGCTGTTAACTGGCCACAGTCTGAAGTCAAGTATAACTCATGCACTTCAAATTCAGAATGTCAACATTGACACTGATGCCTTCTAGTGGGCCGAAGAGTTTCCTTTGACCTGACACCCTGAAAAACCAACACTGTATTTGGCACTGTATTATGAAGCGAGGCATCACACCCAGTGTGGATACGTTTTCGGGAGGAGACCATTGTCTTGCTTGTGTCTGTGTGACTGAGTCGGGGCAGTGGTGATCTCTCCTGCACACAGGGAATGTTAAAAGTCTTCAGTGTGCACAAAGTGTTTTCTGTAAACGAGCTGGCCGACAAGTCACCTGCTCACCATGAGAGATTGACAGCTGCTGGTTTTGACGCACTGAATCAACAGCAGATCACGTGTTGGCAACATAAATGGCTTGACACTCAAAGTGTGACACGTTTCCTCTTAATGGGGCATGAGCGGGTGAAGCAGCTGGGTGACATGCAGCCCAGGGCTGAGGGACAGAGGGAGGGAGGTGGTGGTGGTTTTGTGGCACTCGTTGTTCACCCTCCTCCCATCGCTTTATCCCCCATCTCTCCAGATGCCCCATGATGACAGAGGGCCCTGCCATCAGCCCGCAGCAGGGCACTTGGCACTGATGTGAGCTGTTGGTTCTCCCGGAGGCCGGAGCGTGCCAGGCAACAGCTGCAGGGCTCAGGCTCTCTACGCATAACAACCCACTCACCCCACCAAAAAAGAAAACATCACCACATCACCATTACCCTAGTCCCCCCCGAACCCCTGGAACATAACCCTCTGTGCACGCCAGGCCACGTGGTTCAGCGTCCTCCTCAATACTTCCATTGTTGTTCCCTGGGCCAGTTAAGCCCTCCATATCGAGGAGATGAAACCCTCACACACACATGCACACGTACACACACACACACACACACATCAGTGACTGTGGTTGTGTGTTAACACAAGGCTGAGGATGATGGACTAGACTTTGATTGTTCAGCAGCTGTTTGCTGTGTAGAGACACAGGGGAGAGGAAAGCAAGAACTACTGATAAGAAGAGAAGAAGAAAGATGCAGGGTATAACTTGTGGTGATTTGTGTGGGTGGTAATGTTACTATTCTGCCTCTGTTTTGTCTTCAAGGGTGTTTGATGGAGTCTCTAGAAATGTGCACTTTATCAAATAATATTTGAAAAACTATTATTACTATAATTTTTAATATTTATCAATGTATACTTGATGATAGTGCAGCTGTTTCTCACGTTTCATTCATGTTTTCATGAATGACGCACAAATGTCAGCTAAACTTAGAGATCATTAGATCAGAGTTACATAACTTCAGTTTGGAACCGTCCAGAATTTGCTGAAGGTGAGCAGGTTATGTAACTGTCATGTTGTTTCGGACACCACCTGACCTCTGACCCCTTGGGGGTGGGTGTAAAGAGAAGCCCGCTGACATCCTGGCATATCATACACAACTCAGGTGTCACAGTTATGTCCCATTGCGTGGGCCGTGGGGAGGGAGCAGCGCAGTGGGCGTGTGCAGAGCTGTGATCAGTCATCAGGGAAACGGTTCATTCTCAGTACTCACCTCAGGCAACTACCACGTATAAACACTATTGAATGAATGTTTGCATAATCAGAGAAACACTCATGTTTGGACACAGCGTCGTCAGTTCAGTTTTGTACATATGAAATCAGAGCTGAATGTGACTGGACATATTTTGAAGCAGATTAAGTCACATCATTCAGGCCTGAGGTGGATGTGATCAGCACAGTTTTTATTAACATGTTCCATCATCTGAGAAGTTAAAGGTTTTCTGGTTTTTACTTGTTCAGAACATCAACAACCTACTTTACAACCTACTTACTAGTGTGTGAAATAAAACTTTATTAAGATACTCGAGTTGTTCCAGAGGGGAGTTTGTTGAGCTGAAGTTTCGTAAAAGTCTGGACAGTGTGCATGTGTGTAAAACACTAACTGTGTGATTTACTCGCCGCTCTGACACTGAAGCCACACTGTTACTAGATCCTCCCAAGGTCTTGGAACTCACCTCATCAGCACCTTAACAACACACAAGCACATACAGGGTTCTGAGAAGACTCACTGAAGAATGTTCTGGTGCAGGGATTTAGTCAGAGGTCAAAGGTCAACTGATCTCCACGACCAGGGTCATAAAACAAATGAACAAAACTTCACTTTTTTAAATTATTATTTTTTATTTCTGTTCCACAATCTCTGTTCTGATGAAATAGAAAATATCTAATTAAAACATATGCCACATTTGCCACATTCTGTACAAGAATTCATAATTTCTGATTCATTCATGTCACATAATACTTCAGCTATTCAAATTATATTGAATTGAAATATTGATGAAATTCACATTTAAAGGCTTGTGTGTGACATGTCGGTGTTGTTATTTAAAATAATCTTCTTGACTGCAAAGTTGGGGATATTTTCTGAAAGGACATTTTGTTGAACTTTTCAGGATCTTGTGGAATCAAGTAGGACAGCACGTCCTGTCCTGTACATGTGTGTTAAAACTCTAAACACTAGAGGGAGCTGTTGACTAATTATTCTTCAGATGGTACTGTTTCCATGAAGGTGGCCTCAGAGTTGTTTCATCACCGCTGTTCTTTTCTACTTCCATATGATAAACATTTTAGAAATTCAGCTTTTCTTTTAAGTCAGAATAGTGATTCAGGTTAAGTGTCCATCTGTAAAATTACAGTGACCTTGTGAAGTGAGTGATTAGCAGAAGTGAACAGTGTGGGTGTGATCCTGAGAGGGAGGTGCACTCAATCGTCTCTGACCCTCTGATTGATTGATTGATCCCTCTGTGGTTATTCTTGTGTCTCTGATCAATAATAGATGAGGTGTGAGACTATTGCCAGCAGCCCTGTGATCACAGATCTGTGTGATATGTATCAATGTTTTAAGGTAAGAAAACCACAAACCTGAAGGCACCACACAAAAGTACATTTATTGAAATGGTACAACATGATATATTTACATCTCAAAAAGTAATTTTTTTGTAAATCTCAATCAGTGTGACTTTGATGCAGTTAACTGTTGTGTGTATGTTTTATCTACTGCTCATTAAAATACACAGTGGGCAACATGAGATTGTTAAGTTCTTTAATTAAATATGATGGACAGTAGTTATAGTGCAGCTGAATAATGATTGTCTTGCGTTGTGTGCAAAGAGCCTCCAAATATTCATGAATGTGTTGTGATCATGCTGTGATTATGAGCTCTAGTACAAAAACAGACCAACCACCTGTTGTTGCCAGGTGTATGTTCGGCTTTATTAAATTATTTTTTTATTGTTTGAGGGCCACCGTTCACAGTGTCGGTGAAATGTCTTACTCCAACAGACAAAAGCAAATTAAAGAAAATGTGAAAATAAATGTTTTTTGCTTTGATGAACAGGAACTAATTGGGTTTCTATCAGATGAGATCGAAGTTTTGCTCAAGACGTGTGTGCGCATGTGTTTGTGTGTTTTATCCTCATTATGTTAAGTAGTGTGTTATACAGTTATCAGACGACTCAGCCCTACCTCCTCCGTCATAGGACCCCCAAAAGGGGTCGATGAAATGTAAATTAATTTGTCTGAACTCACTCTCTCTCCCTCTCTCTCTGTCTCTTTTTCAGCAGCCAAACTGTGCCTCAGTGTTTTTTCTCTTCTGGCCACTGTGATTGGTCAGAGGAGAATCGGACTCCAGAAATCACTCTAATCCTCTTAGATAAAACAGAGCTCTCATCCAATCCTCTCTCTCCCTCTCTCTCCCTCTTCCTCTCTCTCTCCCTCTCTCCGAGGGGAAGAGATGTTTTAATCCAAGTGGATTATGTTGCAAATTGGGCGACAGTTGAGACGAGTGGCTGCAAATCCTCCTGCAGGTTGCAGGCTTTTTGTCCATCTAAATGTCTGCAAGTTGAAGATATTAACCTACTTTTTGATGGTATTGTTTTCATGTGGGACAAACATTTGGGACCTGGAAGATCCTGGAAGAACCTGGAAGAACCTGGAGCAGGTGCATAGGATCATATGCTACCTCTTAGGACCAGTTTTGTTCAGACCAAGCTTTGTTTTTCCTCCTCATTACTGGTACTGTGTCACTTAAATTAAATTAAATTAAATTAAATTAAATTAAATTAAGTTTTATTGAAGATAATGAGAAGATGCCGGCAGCAGAGCTGGTCCATGCAGACGTGACGGAGGCCATCCAGGGTCAAAAGCCCAATCCTGGGACCATTATCATCTAGTCACTTTAGCCAACATGAGGAAACCATTTCCTACAAGCCCCTTATTATCTTTCATGAGCTGATCCGAGTTAGTGAAACTGCCTCCAAAACTTTACGGAGTCAGATCTGTGAGGAGTTTGATGTCTCAGATTGGAAGCACAATGGAGGTCAGGTCGTTGGTTTTCATTCTGGGATTTTTCTGCCTGTGGATTACAGCTCAGGCTCAGATGAAGATCCCACCAGAGACGTAAGTTACCTCTTCACTTCTTTGGATGCGTTAAGGAATTCCTACTCAGCAAACATTCTCTCACCTCCTGAAGTTTTGTGATCTTGTGATATGGAAAGCCATGAATTGCCCTTTACACACTCACAGAAAATAAAAGCATCATCTCTTAATTCCTGCCACAGCGATAATTTTTGTCTGCTTGAATTAAAAAAATTAAAAAATTTGGCAACTTCTCAAATAACTTGTGGCAAATTTACTCTGTAAAGTACTGATGTACAGTAAAGAAGTAAAGTAAAACTTAGTCACTGAAAACTGTGTAGTGTCAGGGGAAATTGTGCAAAGATAAATGTAAATGTACAGTGCATCGTTTGGCAATTTGGTAAATTAAAATCCTATTTACATTGAGCTGCCACAGCAACCTTCATCAGTGGCTTTGTCAAAACCTGCATTTGGAGATTTGTTGTAGTTTAGGTAGAAATAAATATTCTGTGAGGATTCTTAGTCACCCAGGTCAGGGTTTAAGGGTGGAATAAGGAGCAAATTTACTTCCTTTGTTGTTACAAAAAAAGGTTTCAACTACCATCATGCTAAGAGAGAAACTGGTCCATCCAAATGGCAACAAAAGTAAAGGGTCTATTATACAGGCAAAACACTTTAAAGAGACAATTTAAGTATTTTGCCCAGTGCCATGTTGGTTTTGGGATAGTTAGTTACAATATTTTGAAAAATGGGAGTGGGCCTGACTGAGAGCTTGTCCACTACATATCCATCTTCACCTGTAACACATCTATTAGACAATACTAGCTGTTAATCCTGCAGTGTTCTTTCCCCAATACAAGTCGCGCTTTATCATCTATTTGAATGTAAACAGAACCGTACTTTAGAGACACAACTATTTTAACATCTCAAGAAACGTTTTACTGATGTTGGAAATTGTGTAAGAGGGGGGGAAAAGCTCATTATCTCATCGCTTTAAAAAAATATAAAAATCAGGTTTCAGAAATGTCCACATTGGCTTCAATTTCCAGACTGAGACAGTTGTATATATTGTCTGTGTTCACAACAAGAGGAAGTCCTCTCATTAAAATTTCTTCCTGAAGTTTTTTATATTGAATGAAGTGCATATTTTTTTCCTCTGACTTTCATCTTAATTCACTTAATTCAGGAAAAGGAGTATAAATCCTAAAAACAGATTTTCCCTGAAAGAGCATTGAGCTCGCACAAGCTCCTCTGTATATCGGTTGTGTTGCGTTGCATTGTGTTGTATTATTGTGTTAATGTGAGTTTGTGCAGGACAAACACCTGCAGCCCTCTGCTGTGACCCAGATGAAGGACAGATTATCTAAATCTCTTGCTCTGCACATATTTAATGTCCCTTTTTCTGCCATCACACGCTGCCCCTGCAGACTGTCACCATGGCAGCAAGCAACTAAAATCACAGAAAAGCATCCAACCTGCATACCTACACATACAGTACATTCTTCACTTACAGTTTACAGTGAGAAGAAGTGTAACCATGGTAACATTACTTACTGATATGACTGATGCTGATTACAGTGATCTTCTGACCAAGTGTATCTGTACAAAGTGAGTTTTATGTATATATGTACATCACTTAGGTGAATGAGTTTACTGTATTATATGTATATTATTTATGTTTATTATTCCACTGACAATTCATTGCATTAACAAGGAATTTGGCTCGGTAATTTAGCAACAACTTGAGTCTGAGCATGTTTTCCTATCAGCACTATATATAACAAAAGTATCAAGTGGTCTTCACACTTCTACTATGTGAGGTTATTTTATTTCCTGTTATTTCTGCTGCATTTAGCAGGATATTATAGTTGTTGCTGGTTGTTTTGCTAAATTAAAACCTTAATTTAGCAAAACATCATGGTTAAACTCAAATTAATGAAGGCAATTGTGAAGAGATAAAATCCAAGTATCACATTATTTACATTCAGATACACATAATTAAATATATCTATTTATTTACCCTAAATAACCCCCCAAATGGTAAATAAGTACTGAGTAATATTTGCTATTAAATGCTGCTATTAATGCAGCATTTCTTACTGTCATGTTCTCCACCATACAGTAGGACAATCCTGTCGATTTCTGTAACCTGTAATCTTAAAGTTGGGTAACACTTTTGTCTGTTGGCTTTCAGGGTGCAGCAGTGGGCGACCACTTTCTCCGTTGAACTTCGAGACTTAACCATCCAATACTCTGGCTCTCTGCTGTTGCAGAAGGTAAATGAAGCCTGCACCTGGACATCTAATTTAAGTGATTCTATCAAAGGCAATTTGGGGTCCAGTGTCACATCAACATACACACTAAAGGATGCCAACCCACTGACCTTCTGACCTGTGGATGATCCACTATACTGCAGAGGCCACAACAGCTGAAATGAGAATGTACACAGCTGTGTTGATGCAGAGGGCATATTTATACAAAAGCCTTTGTTCAAGACTAGTTTTTTTGGAACCAGTGGTCAATTCATGTGAATGAAAAAAGAAAAGAGGAGCTCAAACTAGTCCAACCATGAGCAAATGGTTGGACTGGTTGTGTTTAAATGTGACTGCATTTGTGTATGAGAGAAAAAACACCCCCCACACAGACACACACACACACACATACAGGGATCATGGTAATTCCCAGATTGAGGACCGAGCCCTCTTTACTGGCGTCAGGATTTGTGGCGCGTTCTGATTTTAGACATCTATCCATTTACCTCTCAGATTTAGATTTGTCAGATGCAGCATGCAGTGTGTCTGCACACAAACAAACAAACCGTGGACCATGGTAAGAACACCTTAGACCCACCCTAAAATAACTTGTTTAACGGACAGTCTTAATAAGGAGGGAATAAATAAAAAGTAATACTATTGTGTAACTCATTTGAGCTAAAAGTACAGCTGGCATACACCAGTCTTAACATTTGCTATTTGGTTTGAACCAAGTGTATTTTTATCCGCTCAGAAATGGTGCTACTGTCATACAGTGCAACATTTAGCTCAATACCTGAGGGGATACTTCAAAAGATTATATGAGTGACAGCATTGTTAAATCCAAAGTACATGTTAATCTCTGACTCTAACTCTCTTCTTTCTTTCTTTTAATCAGAAAAGCTCAATAAACTTCTTTTTAATCAGGCTTTTAGTTAGACTATAGTTCTTATTGTTTTATTCTTTTTATTGTGTTTTTTGTTTAAACAAACCTAGGTGTTTACCCTGTCATTAGTTTATGAATTTTACTTGTATCGCCCTGTGAAGCACTTTGTGATTCCATATCTGTGAAAGGTGCTATAAATACACAACTTACAGCTCACTTTCACCTATACGATACAATACTACACTATGCTACACATAGATTACCAACAATACAACAGTACAAGGACATAACAATTCAAAGTAAAAATATAGAATAATAATGCAATGCTTTACATAATTTCTGTTTTGCAAAGACCAAACGTGACGTTCCACGTGAAACAAGCAACCCATAATGTTTGATACACTCATAACATTTCTCTGGACCTTTTGAAACGTTGACGTCATGAACAAATAAAGTTAGTTTGTGTGATTTGTAGACTGATTGAATCGGTAGAAAAGTACTTCACAGATGTTTAGCTCTATTCAGCTCAGTAAGTGGGTTGCTTGGACTAATTGGAATTAGTGAGAGAATTAATTGAGTGATTCAGAGTGTAAATAACCAGACTGGACTGTTCCTCATCGCTCTCAGCCGTCTGATCCGCCTCAAGCCTCTTGATCTGGTAAAATTGACCTGATAACCTAACTGGAAAAAAAAAAAACCCACAGCGACTGATTTAATCTGAGAGTGAATCTCACAGTCTGATATAGAAAATAAACAAGTCAACCAAAAGTAAATTTTTGCTGTCTCATCAGTCAGTCAATCATAACAAGATGTTTAACATTCTCCACTCACAAAAATGAACGATACAATAAAATAAATGTGTTGAATTCAATGAGACAAACGGTTGTGTTTTTTTCTATTTAAAAAGGGTTATATTTGAAGCCATCTTTCAAAGTGTAAAACCGTTTTTTTGTTTGTTTTTTCTCAGAAACTGAAGGATGTGGAGTCAGTCATAAAGATTGTGGAGCTGGAAGGAAGTGAACTGGTGAAGGATTTTTCTGATGAAATTGAACGAATGTTGGGAAGTAAGATGAAATCCGTAAAGGTGAGTATGTGGAAAGTAACTTCTCGTCGATTTCAGGTCGTTGTATCTTCAAGAGTCTAGATACATGACATTTGTTGAAGCTCACATTTCTTGTCTCATCCAAGAGTCTTCTTCAGTTCTGGAGGAAGCTACAGTCTGTATAACAAAGGATAGTTGCATGCCACAGTTTCTGAACAGTGTTTTAAATTACCATTACATCCTTCCTTTATATTTGTTACTGTAAAAATGACTTGAAAAGATTATTTATTGTGATGAACAGACAAAGTTTAATCTCATTGGCTATACCTATTCCTTCCTATTTGCAAACCGGCCGGGAGATTTATATCACTTACATGCCTGGAGATTTACAGGTGTTGCTAATCTTTATGCTAAGCTAAGATAAGGTAACCTCAGCTAATCTTACCAGTTTTGTACCATGATGTGTTGTCTTTGACCACAGTCAGAGGCATTATCTTTATACCCACATGTTTTCATATCTCCCTCAAAGCATTTGTTTTTGCTCCAAGTCTTTTTATTGATATTTATACATAGAGTGATAATGTACATAAATTCAGTAGCATGGGTAAACAGAAACAATATAAAAGTATAAACATCATACCCCGCCCCTGCAACGATATTACTGTACCATTCAACAGCCTAGTATTGATCTTGTATGCAATCCCTTATCCCAAAGTGTATTTTAGACCCTTCTGTGTGCTGTGTGTTCTGATGTATTGATAGAGATTTTGATGTTTTTCTTCTGTGTTTCTTGTTTTAGAGATTAGCCGAGGCAGCAGAAGATGCTGACCTGTACCATGACTTCAACGTTTCTCTAAAGGTTGGTAAAAAAGAGCAAGTTAATGTATTCATTTATAAGGTGAAAAAGAGCAAGTTAATGTATTCATTTATAAGGTGAAATGTCAATTGTTTTAAAGTTGATATAAGAATAGGAAGGTGAAATTAATATTCAGTTTCAAGTAAACAGTGCATTAAGTTACTCATTTTGACTGACCAACCCACAGAATAGAATAGAAAGCTTTTATAGTCATTGCACAATATTGTCTAGAAATCATCAATATTTGTGCAAAAATATAAAATTAAAATTAAATATTATAAACATAGAAATAAGACAAAAATGAGTGAGTATAAAATAATTGATTACTACTACTGACAATACTGATATTAAAAGTGCCAATGTGCATGAAATGTATAAATACAGTGTCTGACTATTGCAAATGACCCTTGTTGCACTGAGGAAGCCAGAGGTAAAGAAGTAAGATAATTGAAAGAATAAGTTTCAGAAGTCAGCTGCATATCTGGCTAATTAATGTATTCATTTAATATGGTATCCTGACCCTATATTTTTCCCACCATGCTTTATAAATACCTAATACTTGGCTCAATGTAACCAGGTGTCATTTCATTTCAAGGTTTTAGGGATGAATTATTGCACCAACTTCCTGTAATCTCTTCAGTTGGTCTAGGGGATTTATGTAAACAGTGATGATAATTGTCAATATCCACTTTTTCCAGAAAAGCTAAGGCTATTCTAGCAGTTTCTCAAAGTGCTAGTGTTATTATGGATGAAACAAAAGAGCTGATGTCCACCACCTGTCTCCTTTCAGTTTGATTACTTCAATTCCATGCTGATCAATACAGCGGATGAGGACGGAAACTACATTGAACTGGGTGGGGAGTTTTCACTGGAGGAGAACGAACATTTTAACAACCTGCAGGTGAACACACTTCAGAGCGACATCCAGATCCCCACCAACGTCTACAACAAAGGTCAGAGGTCAATGTGTCATGAGTTTCTATTTGCATTTCTACTATAGGTGTACCGTGTCAGTGGCTGTCAAAAACGTTCTTATAAGACAACAACATGTAAAAAGAACAATATAAAAAAAAAAGAACAATATAACAACTTTACACCACCCAGGCCTCTTCACTGCCTGTTTTTAATGCATCTTTCTTCCCTTAGCATTTAACACAGCGTGCTATGTTGCTTACATAGTATTATTTGTAACGTATTTATATGTTTTATTATCATTTACGGATTTTAATGTTGTTGGAAAGCACTTTTTCCAACCGTGGTGTTTTTGAAAACGCTTTATAAATAAAGCTGATGTCCTTGGAAAGTGAAGGACCCTGGATCTAAAATAAATGTATAACTTCATCTGTGTTTTCTGCGTGAAGATCCCACCATCCTTAACGCCATCTACAACTCAGAGGCATTAAACGACGTCTTCATCGGTAACTTCCAGAAAGATCCTACACTCACATGGCAGTACTTTGGCAGCTCTAGTGGCTTCTTCAGAATCTACCCTGGTAGGTTTATGTATATCTTACCTAAAGGTTACCTAAATAATGTTAGGTTGTGTTTAATATACAACCGTTTACAATAGTTACAGTGAGTTACTGTATGTAAGTGTTATCAAATGTCTTTGATTGGTGAATAATTCTAATGAAAAGTGAGCTGACTACATGTTTCCTCCGTCAGGTATTAAATGGACTCCAGACTCCAACGGTGTGGCAGCTTTTGACTGCAGGAACAGAAACTGGTGAGTTCTGACCTCAAACAGGCCGTTATATCTAAATATCAATATTGGATGACTGTGTCGAAGTCACATACACTCACAGAAGAACATGAAAGTAGCAGAGCAGTAAATATTGTTGAAATTTATGAATGATTTTACCTGATTTCCTCTGCTGTAAAACTTGAAAGTAAACTTTCATCCTTCACACACATTTTGGGAAAGTCATCCTAAATTGGAGTTTCTTTAAGCCAAGCTGGCAGACACTTCAGCTTATCTGCTGACCAATTTGAAGCCACTGAATTAACTTTGTTACCTGATATGGATTACATGAAATACGTATCTAGTCTGCTGTTAATACTGGGACAGATGGTTTGCTAAGTTTAGCCTGTTATTAAAGTCAACTCACCAGCAGTAGTGGAACAGACACATTACATCCAGTAATAACGAAGGTTTAAGCATTATTGTGAATTTTCTTTCTCAACATTATCATGAGTGGCTCTTCAGTTTACAGAGTTACAATTTGGGGCATTACAAGCAAGGATTTTATCTCTTTGAAAAATATAATACACTATATACTGGATACAATAATACCAAGAAGTTTCTCTTGTATAATACAGTCATACTGTCAATTAGGGAAACACCTGTGCAAACATGATAGAATAGAATAGAGCAATTTTCAATGTAGGGATACTGTGTTTATAGGCTTTTATGTTATTTTATTTTCCCTGCCTTGAATGGGACCTTTAAACGTCCAGTTTGATTCAATCTGAGGCGGTCATGTTGCTGGCTGTGTGTCGGCTGAGCATCGACCAGCCGTAGCCCTGATCCTCTGCAAAAGACGATAAGCTGCTCCTTAGCCAGGTCAGCTGGGCCCACATGGCACCATATGCGACTTTTCATGCATTTCTAAATAATACAGAGAGCTGCATATGGCATTGAAGGCGTTGTCACACCACATTACAGCAGCTGAGCTGCAAAAGCTGCTGCATGCACCTGCCGAGACGCCCAAACTGAAACTCTTAGACTGACAGGAGACTTTCTCATTCTTATGAGAAACAATGAAAGTAAAAAACGTGTGTCAATGTTGGTCAAATTAAAATGATTATTCATGTAGATATTATATCAAAGATTAGCTAGATTAGAATAGTTAAAGAAACAGCTGTGTCCATGTAAGTTTCCTCTGTATTTCACTGGATTCAATGGATTAGACTATAATCATATAATCAGAGGTAATAACTATTAATAAATAATTTTATTACTAGCGTTAATTCTTTTTTTAAAGCACAGCACAGACACTCTGATTATGAAGACAGTCTGGACTTATATTAG
Organism: Solea senegalensis; assembly: GCF_019176455.1. Classification (NCBI taxonomy): domain Eukaryota; kingdom Metazoa; phylum Chordata; class Actinopteri; order Pleuronectiformes; family Soleidae; genus Solea; species Solea senegalensis. Next base: position 8,111,117 of record NC_058030.1, on the reverse strand, counting down.
ATCATATACTGTAAATATGCTTTTCATTGAGAGGGAGGTCTTTTGGTAGTTGTTCATTTCTAATTAAAACCAACTGTAATAAATAATGAATTCCAGGACAGTTTTCTTATGACTTCTCTGTTTTGATTTTCTTCCAGAGTTGATTTCTTGAAGCTCAGTTAATGTTATGGCTGTTAAAATGTCTATCTATGTCTAATATCTATATGTCAACTTACTATTAAAACCTAGTACCAGCTTAATTACAATATGCAAAACGTTTACTTTCTAACCAATTCTACTCTATCCTATTATTCCAATAATGCCCTATAACTGCAACCAAATGTTGTCTTAAAATAAAGAATATGGTGTAATAATGACTGAATGATCTGTGTGCAGGTATATCCAGGCAGCCACATCGCCAAAGGACATCGTCATCATGGTGGACATCAGCGGTAGCATGAAGGGGCTAAAGATGACCATCGCCAAACACACCATCAACACCATCCTGGACACTCTGGGCGAGAACGACTTTGTCAACGTCATCGCTGTGAGAACTACACACACTTAAAGGGATATTCCACCAAAAAAGGATTACATTACTGTCGGATTTACTGAGTATTATTTAATGACAGTGTAAAAAAACAGCCCCAGTATTGTTACTGTTTTTTACTCATGATCTCTGTCACAGTATACCGACTACATTCGTTATGTGGAGCCGTGCTTCAAAGGGACTCTAGTCCAGGCCGACTTGGACAACAGAGAGGTAAGAACATTATCTGCTTCATGGAGGCTTAAAGAGCTGAGGAGGCAACTTAACAAACATTACACACACAGGTACACACGGGGGGGGGAGAGAGCAATACCCTCATTATCAAATTAACCTCTTGGCCTAATTCTTCCACTGACTTTTAGAAACCATGACGCGTGAAACTGGTGTTTTGTGTTGAAACAGTCTTTTTAGGACCAGCTTGACTTCCAGGTATTTAGACTGTGGACATAATTTGGAAAGTGTTCATGTCTCACGTCTAGGGTAAAGTGGCACTTGCCAAACTTGCCAAGCAGCTCTATCAGATTTCCAAAGTATGTCTCAAGACATTTGCAAATAGATCTACCTAAATTAACTATAGGTAGGTACATGGCTGGATGTAAAACAGAAGATGATACAATTGTCTTTACATTGGAGTTTGTTGATCTCTTTCCTTCTCAGCACTTTAAGCTGCTGGTGGAAGAGCTGCACGTTAAAGGGGAAGCAAAGATCAAGAATGCCATGAAGGAAGCCTTCAAAATCCTCAATGAGGTTTGTGTCCTGTTCAACCAAAGTACAGTATATCCAAGTAGAGAAGAAGAGTTTTCATTCTGAATTACAATGGTGTACTGTGTGTGTCTGTGTGCGTGTGCGTGTGTGTAGGCCAGGGGGAATGGACAAGGCAGCATGTGTAACCAAGCCATCATGCTGATCACAGACGGAGCCATGGAGGACTTTGAGTCTGTGTTTGAGGAGTTCAACTGGCCTGACCGCAGGGTGAGGATAATGGCAGAAGCCTTAAATCTCTGATCTGTTCCGTACTTGGATAAGTCTTTTGTTATATTATAGTAATGAGAGGGCCAACAGTCTGAACCTGCAGGGGGCTGTGTCACCTTTTATTTAAACAATTTGGGACATGATAATAGTGCTCTTTATTTACAATCCTCTGTCTTTGACTGGCCTAACTTTGTGGTTAAAATATGGTGTTGTAAATTTAATTAAATTAATTAATTAATTAATTTAATTAATAATTAAAAACTAAACATAATTTAGTTTAATTTGTTGTACAAATATTCATAGCCATTCGAGAGAGAATGTGGCCATGAAAATTTGTCTCAAAGCGATGGAAAGTCATTGGCAAAAATAGGCATGAACCCTGTTGTGAACACTGTAACAAATGTCATTGCTGTTATTTTAAATTATGACTATTCACCCCCTCCTCTGTGCAAACAAATGACCAAACCCTACTGGTGTTAAAGTGTGGTTGAAGATTATGTTATATACTGAAACATATCCAACTCCCTTATGCTCAACTAATGTAAACACAAAATATGTCCTCAGTGGCTCCCCTTTTCAGCCTGCAGCTGTTTTGTTTCGGTTCATTTTCATGCTAAAATGCTGCAGCTGTGTAGACCAGTGATGTTTGAATGAACGCCAGCAAGTCAGAGATCAAAGATAAGCTGCACACGTAGTTCACCAAGTAGCTAGACTTGAAGCCTCCATCCAAAAATTGTGAGAATGTGGAGCTTCTACAGCAAGAGCGAGTTCCTTGGAGAGAACTACTGTTTCCTAATACCCTCAGACGTTGATGAAGAAAAAATGGATTTAAATGTAGATGTAGAACAACATCTGCAAAACCCTTGTAGTCACATACCATCAGGGTTAGTTCTGTTATCTGTGTTTTTATGATTTCACTTTGTAGCTAATTCTTAATAAGGAATTATTTCATATTCAACTCTACATGGAAACAGCAAAATAGGCCAAAAATACACAACACAGAGAGTTGAAAAAGGGTGTAAACACGTATGTTTGTTTGTTTAGGTCAGAGTTTTCACCTACCTGATCGGCAGAGAGATGACCTTCGCTCAGAACACCAAATGGATCGCCTGCAACAATAAAGGTCAACCATCAGTGTGTTAGTGTGCTCACTTGTTTTAGTGTTCATGCATGCATTGATTTCTTTCTGTCTGTGTTTCTCAGGTTACTACACCCACATCTCCACGCTGGCCGATGTGCAGGAGAACGTGATGGAGTACCTACATGTGCTCAGCCGACCGATGGTCATTAACCACGACCATGACATAATCTGGACAGAAGCCTACATGGACACTGTGGTGAGACAAAGCAGCCAGCTTCAAGGGACTGCCTCAATATTCATGCCAGAAATATGAAAATATGATGTATAAGTTTTTCCTTTGCCATGATCTGCTCCTTTAATTCCTCATACTGCACAGTAATCCTCATCTTCATCATCACCATTGTTCATTTTCATCTGTGTTCCTCCTTGTGTCTCTGCTCATTCACCTATGATCCACTGCGCCTCCCCCGTCATCGCTGTGACAGCTTCCTAATACAAAGGAGGTAACAAAGCCAAAGCTGTAGTTTTAGACAAACTGTCACTCTTTAATCTTTTGGATTTAAGCTGAGTTTGTTTGGCTGCACATTCCCCAAAATATTTAAATATGGTTTCAATACTTTTCATACTGAGATAAGTATCTGATAAAAAAAATGGACATGTTTTAGTTTGAAGCTTTAGATTATGTAGACAGTGAGTGTACAGAGCTGGGTGATGCACACAATGTTGCTCCTGCTGCACATCATCAACAAACTTAAATCCCAAAAATGTGTCCCACCTCATACATTTACAGCTTTGAAAGTAAACAAAGCTAATAAAAGACAGTGTCTCATTGTACCGACCTACAGGTTTAACTGGCATTGTGTGGACTTTATAACCATTTGCCTTCAAATATGGGTTTTAGATTAGGCTGCAAAATGAATCCACAAAGGAAAAAAAAATATGACAAAGATAAACAAAAAAAAGAAAAAATGTATTTATTAAATTTGGCTTGTGTTGTAGAATACCACTGTCACTACATTTCCCAAACTGTCCTCACCCACAGGTTAAGAACCTCTGCTTTAGATTGTGGTAATAATACTACATTCTCCAAAGGGTGTTTAGATTCACTGCTGAAGTCCTATGATGCCACCTGGAGCTTAACCTCAGTAGCTGCGTTCACATCATCATCAGGATTACATTTGTCCGTAGATTAAGAAGAGAACAGGCTACTGTTCACTGCTTTTTTTTTAAATGAAGCATGAAATAGGAAACCTAAACAAAATCAGGTATGATATCCACACATAGGATATAGTCTTGTATTATACACTTATGTCAGTAGATGTCCCTGCAGGGTAAAATTATACTGTTTGCACCAACATTTTAAACATCTATCTTTTTATCGATCCATCCGTTTTATTGGATGTGTATTTTGTTTTTTTTATTAAACATAATTGGTAATGTATTAATTTTTTATTTTTTTTGTCTCAGCTCTTTAACACCAAAGCTCAGAGTTTGCTGCTGATGACTTCTGTGGCCATGCCAGTTTTCAGCAAGAAGAAGGAGACGGTCAGTGTCTAAGAATGAAGTGTACCCAGTATGTGTCAGTAACTGCAATCACAAAGTATTTGACTTTCTCTTGATCCCTTCGTAGTTCTGGATTTAGGCCGACTAATTCAGTGCCATTTAAATATTTTTTTTAAATAAAACTTTAAAATGTGTAAAAATATGTTTGCAGAAATTAAAGACAGAGTGTAATTGCATTTTACAAAGTCAACAAACAGCCCTACCTTTATCCATATGCACTTAGATGTGTCCATATACCATATGCAGTTAAATCTCAAGTGACAACAAGTTGAGCAGCTTTTTTTTATTTAAATATTGTGTACAAGAGAGGAAGAGGAAGAAATGTAAATACATATAGACTTCGGAAAAAATAATAACTGATACAAGAGTGGAAAGTTATATGGTAAAAAAATAAAAAGTCCATAAGAGCTTGGTGTGTTGCAAGACAGTAGTCAATTAAAACACAAAGTACTTTCAAAGTAATTTCTAATTTTGTGTTTCTTTCTTTAAAATTTAAAGCATTAACATGCAGATTGACCTTGATCAAGCTTACTGTTGATATAAATGTTAAAGAATATCATGATGACACATTACAAAGTCTTTCAGAATCGAAGTGTGAAGACTTTGCATGTATTGTCTCCTCCCTCCAGCTGTCCCATGGGATCCTGCTGGGTGTAGTTGGCACAGACGTCCCGCTACTGGAGGTGATGAAGCTGGCACCCAGATACATGGTGAGCTGAGACCTCATGGCTCAGGAAATATGTTCTTTGTTTGTATTACTTTATTTCTTTTGTCTACTAGATTTTCATCCAATGAAATCTGAGTTTTAAACCGTGTTATATCCTCATCATGTTGGAATTTAATTACATTAAATTCAGTGCGTGAACTTACTCTTTACCAAAATAGCATATTTAGAGGTTAGCCTTCAGGATTTTTTCTTCTTCTCAGCTGGGAGCACATGGATATGCCTTCCTTATCACCAATAACGGTTACATCTTGGCTCACCCTGACCTTCGACCTCTGGTGAGTTCAGTCACTGCATTGGCCAGAAATAGCTCAAGGGCCTTAGAGCAGCAGATCAACATTCAGCCCTGGACCCACTTTTTAAGTATTGCAGTATACCAGATGGGGTCCACTAGGTCCACTAAAGGGAAAGTATTTCCCTCTGTCCTGCAGTATAAAGATGGAAAGAAGCTGAAGCCCAAGCCAAACTACAACAGTGTGGATCTGTCTGAGGTGGAGTGGGAGGACACAGATGAGACGGTAAAGAAGTCTGCCAAACATTGTTTACTGTAAATGAAAACTGCAAACAAATCTGTGTAGTTCTCATTATGTCAACACAAGGTGGGAATGGGTTTGACTAATATGACTGTTCTTGTGCATTCAGCTGAGAACAGCCATGGTTAAAGGACAGACTGGCAGCATGACCCTGAACATCAGAGCATCTGTGGACAAAGGGGTGAGGAAGACATTACCTTTTTCTTTTTTTTAGGAATTCTTCATAGAAAACTCTAAATAATGTTTTGTTTGTTTCACAACAAGTCCTGATTTTCAAAACATATGGATGATAAAAAAACACATTCAATTCATGGAAAACACAAACAAGAAAATATTGTTAAGAAAAGCAAAATGGTATCTTCCGGGGTTTTTTTATTTAATATGTTTTTATTATTCTTTATCATCACAGTGACAAGCATTCATTTCTCGCATACTAGTGTGTTGTATTGTCTTAAAATTACACAGATACAACACATATGCTGTGTTGAAGTTAGAAATACCTGTAGTTTTCCCCCTTGGTCAGTAGGTGGCAGTGATGTTCTTGTTGATGATGTTGCAGGCCTTTCACTGGCTGCAATTTTGTAATGCCGTCAAGTTGTACCCGACACTTGTTTCTCTGTGGTCAAACTATTCACATTCAATTTTAACATTGAACCAATGATTCAAGCTGACTTGAAATTCCTCTAAAACTGTACTGTAAAAATATCTGATATCCAGTATGCTAGTAGATATCAATGTGCTGAACACAACATTATTATCAGTCTTGTTAAGAACTAGAAACAGAGAAACAACGCTGTCAGCGTTTTATTTAGTAAACTGAGTTTCATTATGCGTAGAAATCAGCGTGATTCATTGGTTCGCAGGCTTTTTACTGTTATGTTCTTCCTTGTGAGGAGGGCGTTAAAAGTCAGCGTCAGATAGTTTGGCCATGGAGAAACGTGTGTCACTTAGCTTGACCGCAGTAGTGACTGTGCTAGCAATTTACTTTAAACATAAATTCTGTGTAGAAACTCAGAGTGTCCAAACTAGAGCTTTAACTTGTTTTGAAATGTGTGGCTGAAATCCACAGTTTTGTGCTTGTTTTTACCGTTTCTTCAGAAAAGACCTCTCTACCTCGTCAATGATTACTTCTACACAAATGTTGATGACACACCTTTCAGGTAAACTAGCTTTCATTTCTAAAACGCTGCTTTAATCCTTTTTGTGCCTGTTTGTTCGGCGTTTTTGAGTCAGACTGTCCTCTTAATTAACATTTGCAGAAGCAAAAGTCCATCATGTGTTTCTGATTCATCTTTCACTAGTTTCTTTAGATACACATGCAAGAAAATATGCTTAATAAATAATTGTTAATATTATAGTGTTTTTTCTTTTATTAATGTTTTCTCACAGTATAACTCATAAACAAAGAAAGGTAGTTAAGTGAATGTTGTGTCAGTCAGTAATGTGAATGATGCAAATCACATATTCCAATATTTTTAGTGGTGGATCAGTGTCAGCTTCAGTGTAAACTTTAAAAACCCAGTCTGGTCAATTTGTAATACCTTTTAATTTTTTCAGTATGTTTATCTCTGTGTGATTTGTCTACTGAAGAGCAGTATGACATATTCACCTCCTCCCTGTGTCTCTGCAGCTTTGGCATGGCGCTAACGAAGGGCCCTGGAAAGCTGATGTTTATGGGAAACGTGTCTGTGGAGGAAGGTATTGTTCCTCACAGATCATCCTCATGCATCACTTGTGCTTAAGCAGTTGATTTATTAGTCAAGCTTTGTTTCTACTGTGAACATTTGCTCTTCGCTACTTTGTCAGATGCAATGATTGGTGCTGTATTTAGCAGAAATAAGAAACATGTGAATACACAGATCCAGGTGGCTGTACATTAAGTGTCCCTGCAGCGACAGTGTTTCATTTAAACTTCTTCTGCAGGACTGCATGACCTCACCTCCCCTGATGTGAGCATCGCCTCTGAATGGTACGTTTGAAACCCTGAAACACCAGCTTCAATCATCAGCAAGTTTAGTTGTCACCAAGATTTATCAATAATATTATTATATAGTTGTTAAGCTTTAGTGGTCTGCAGTTAGAACAGTTTGTAACAAGATGCTAATAAGTCTCACTAAATCATTTATAGTAGGCCAAGGAGTGGGATGAAAGATGATCCGGACAATGTGTAAAAAGGAAATGTCAGGATTTGTATTTTATTGTGTGTGTTTGTGGTTTGATCTATTCCTCAGGACGTACTGCGAGACAGACATTGACCCTGCTCACAGAAAATACTCACAACTTCAGGCCGTCGTTCGTTATCTGCTGGGGAAGGAGCCTGACCTTGAGTGTAGGTTTTTGACAGTGATACTTGATACTTTTGGAAAAGAATAAAGCCTTTCACAGTTAGATTTATGTTCTATCGTGCATTTATACTGCACATACATTTGAGGGATTTAAATTAAATTTGACCCTTCCCTCCCTGGCCCTGGACTTCATTATGCTGCCCTCAGGGGAGTGTTATATCGGAGCATCAAATCCTGTTGAAACAGACCAATCAACAGCTCTATCAGAATCCTAAACCTAAAAATGAACTAAAGTAAAAATGTTTTATTGCACTGGTGTTCAGAAGATCCACTTCTGTCTGTTACAGTGACAATAAAGGCTTTTTGTGTTTGTTTGACCTTCATTTCACCAAAAAATTGTCTGGTGATTAGGTGATGAGATGTTGCTGCAACAGATGCTGTTTGATGCTGTAGTCACAGCGCCACTGGAGGCCTACTGGAACGCTCTGATGCTCAATGATGGGTGAGATGCAAATCTGAATCTTTTCTACACCTTGTTTGGTGCCCCTGTTGTAAATTTAGTTGAAAGCTTGGATTTACATATGAGGTATTAATGCTGATTCTGCGAAACAGAGCAAATGTTAAGCCATTTGGAAAAAGCTGCTTGCAGAGCTCAGAGCAGATGAGCAGAAACATTTCTGCTGCAGTTTCCCTCCATCATTTTTTACTAACTGTGTTTTTAACCAGGAATATTAATAAAGAGATAGGAGCAACTTTTCACCCTCTCATTTTGAGGTATATTTGAAGGTTAAGGAGGAGACTGAATACTTAGTTTGTAAATATTTGGTTATCATCGTTTTGTCAGAAATCTGGATAAATTCAATATCAGCATGGCTGGAACTTACTCATTGGAAACCAGTAGAATTGTTTCAGATCAACTTTACCTTCAAGGCATCATTCTCAAAATAATAACAGCAGCTGATCAAACTGCCTTCAAGGAGAAAGAGGCATTGGAAAAGAGATATCTGTTGTCACTAGCCTTGTTTTGATCAAACCTTTACAAAGACAAAGCGTCATCATCATCCTCGTTTGTGTTTGTGTTCTGCAGGGTGGAACCAGGGGTTGAGACAGCTTTCCTCGGTACTCGTTCAGGCCTTATGAGGATTATAAGATATGCAGGAGTGGAGACCAGAGTAGCAAAGTAAGTTTAAACTGTTTACTACACTTATTACACTCACTCCAAAAGGTCAAGACAGAGGCATGTTGGACCAAAAAGCTCCTGACTAACTCTCCTTTGGTGTGTAAGATTAATCTTAAAATAATAAGAACTGTTAAAGGCAAACTTTGGATTTTGCAGTTACAGTCTAAAACCATTTGATCAATTGGACAAATCTTCCACTCCACAGAAAGTTCCTGACTGTGTCGGACAAAGAAAACCTGTTCACCATTGATCACTTTCCTCTGTGGTACCGCCTGGCTGTGGAAAACACTCCTGGACGCTTCTACTACTACATTGCTGGTGAAAAAGGTCAGTCTCTCACCTTCTCACCTTCTCTTCAGCTCTTCACATTATCAGTCAATATATTTAGTGATTCTTTTTTGAGGGAACAACGAGCAGTGTGGCCCTCATCAAATCGGCTAATCTTTGGTCTAATGTTGAGGTAAATCTTCCCTTCCTGCAGGAGTGCAGTACGCCATCGCGACAACATCAGTGACTGTGTCATCGAAGGGAAAGACAGCCATAGCAGGAGGTGAGTGTCACTGCGACATCCCTGATCCACAACATTCAAAATTCATACTGAAGAGGAGCTGTGATATTCACCTTCATATGTAGGGATTCTCAAATAGGTTGTGACACTCACTTGCATTCAAATCTCTGAATGAATGATGCACTTTAAATAAATATAGTTTATTATTTCAGCATAATTAACAGTCCTTGAGCTAAAGTTGAGACAATTCATGTTTTTCACAGGAAATATGGACAAGCTAAATGACAGTATATATGTAGACCTCAAATACCTCACATACCTCACATAACTGTCGTTGAGCTTGAGAGTTCGTTTGTGCTGGATTAGAAGCTGTTGTAGCGCAAAGCCTGCACTCTAGGAGGCAGTACAGCTCTAATATCTATCTAAATTTCTCTCTGTAATGAAGGTGAATGCAGCATTTCCCTGACAGAAGCTAAATTCTGATGTGATTTAAGTGTCTATTAGTTTGGAGGTTATCGCCTAACAGAGGAATAAAGCACTATTTGTCAAATAGCTGGTAATAATAAAAAGTAATGATATAAATAATTAAAAGAGGACAGAACATTTCAGTGATTCACAGACATTCACAAACCATTGAAATGTGTGCTTCTTGGGCTCAGATACAGACAGACAGCTTAAACAAAAAGGTAGTTTCATATTCCTAAAGAATAAATAAAAAGGCAGGTAAAGGGAAGTCAAGATGCCAGGTAGCAGCTTCATAGATTAAAAAATGGCTTAAAGATGCAGCGTGGGGAATAACAATTCACAGAGCATCCATACATTTGAAGATGGGCTGCAGCCTTTCAGTTTCACTGAATCTTGTCCGCTCGATTAGCTGCTCAATTTGTCCCACCTAGTGATTTTCAGAACAGTAGCAGAGCTGCAGGGTCTCTCTCTCTCCAAACGCTGTCTCATCAGCGATGAGAGCTTGAAGAGCAGGGTCAACCTGCAGAACATCCAGGAAGGATTAACAATCAGGAAAAATAAACTAGTGAGTCAGAAGCTACTGATTCGATACCCATGCACAATGCCACAGGCCACTTTGGGCGGCGTCTCCTCTGGCGAGGTTGGAGATGACAGTTGTCCGTCCTCCATGTCCGTCTCAGCTCCACACTCGGCCATCAGAGGCTGGCCACGGCTCTTCATCTCCCTCTGGTATCGTGCCATCAGTGAGGCATAGGCGCAGCCATAAGTTGCCGCAACCACCATCATCACGCACACTGTGCCACAAACCACTCCTGCAACAATTTGTGTGACATGTGCCCGGCGGACACTTACAGGCCGGTAACGCTGGCGAACACATTCGTCATTGCTGCTGACTCTGCCAGGTGGGCAAGGAGGCCGAAGGGAGGCTTGACCGCCCTCCTTGGTCGGACTCTGCAAGCAGTAGCTAAACATCTCTGCTGGTACGTTGCGGATGTCCCTGCCCTTCAGTTCCTCTGGGAGGCTGCACTGCATCGCGTCTACCTGCCCATCTATAAAACAGATGGAGGGGGGTGGGGCAAAAAAGGAGAGGAAGAATAGCAGGCAGGGAAAAGTTTGGAGGGATTTGGGAGAGAGAGAGAGAGATGTAATAAATGCAGTAAACACAGATGTACAGTAGATACAGTTGTCTTTGCTCAACACATATCTTCCCTACAGATGAATTGCTTTTGATTAAACAGCCTTTGAACTACACACTTGAAATACAACGATGATTTTCTCTCTCACATTTTTAAACCACATAAAGCTGACTGCCAAAATGATCAACTTCAAGTATATTTGAGAATTGAAGTGGCTTGCTAGCAGCCCTGCTCACCCCTGTAAATTAACCACTCCATCCAGTGCTTGAAGTCCCTCAGTTTGCAGTCACATTGCCAGGGGTTTCCCACCAGCTGGAGCTGCTGCAGATGCACCAGGGGCTCGAATGTGACTCTGTCTAGGGCCACAAGCTGGTTACTGGCCAGAGACAGATATTTTAGTCTCTGAAGCCCATCTAGCAAGCCTTTAGGAAGCCAAATAAGGCCATTGGAGGATAAGTCAAGCCCATGTAACCGCCACAAACCATTGAAAACATCTTTGTTCAATCCAACACCTCCCTGACTTTGACTCAAACCCAGCGTGCCCTCTGTGATGTTGTTGGCGGCAGATGGTGCCAGGTGTAACCCGAGGTAGTTAGTGGAGAGGTTGAGCCACCGCAGGCTGCTCAAGCTCGAGAAAGCGCCAGGCTGCAGGCTTGAAAAGTGGTTCTGGGAAATATCCAAGAGCTCCAGTCTACTGAGGTTCAACAGATCTGTTTTTCCCAGAGAGGAGAGATTGTTCTGGGGTAGACGGAGGATGAGATTGTCCTGGTCTATCAGTGCAAGGATGGGTGTCAGAGACAGGAGGCCGACGGCGGAGCAGTCAGTGGTATTGCCGTAGCAGGTGCAGACACCAGGACAGCTGTGGACCGAACCCAGTAGACCAAGTAGAACCAACACCAGAGTGGACAGAGCTCCATAGACTGAAAAACAAAAAAAAGGGATCAACTACATCCATCAAACTTGGTAATTATTTCAAACCATAATGGAAATTGTCTGCCTTTTCTATGCAGTCTATATTTTGGACTAAATGAGGGAGAGTACTGGGCTTCTGAGCAAGAAAAGTTGTATTTTGCAACGGTTAAAAGCATCAGTTAAATTTCTGCTGTTTAAAGGAGGAAGAATGTGTCCGTCCTCACCTAGACTCTCTTTGTCACTTCGTCCATACTGGTCCAAGTTCTTCATGTCTGTTGCCACAAGTCCTCCACAGCTTTAGACTGACATCTAGCTGTGCTGGCTCTCTGCCAGATCACTGTGATATATAGCTGTGGTCGAGGAACATGGAGAAGATTGAGGACAGAGTTGATGTTATTTGAGGAAATATAAATGTGTGTTTTCACAGAGGCTTCTGAAAGAGTTACATTTTGCAGTTGGTACTTTAAATCTCCATTAGACACCTTCAGCTTGATTACATAATCAAACACCTGCGGTTCATCAGTTAACTATGGTGAGATCATAGTGAAAAAAACACCTGTGTAGAATTGATAGGATTGGTTGTTGGTTTGGTGGTTAGTTTCAAAATGAATCTACTCGGTCATGACACTGATGATTTCACTCTTCTTTCTTTAAAAATAATAATCAGAATGTTAATCATCAGACATGTTAACAAGGTTTAGCATGGGTTGGATGGTTCTTGCTTACATGATGGATTCTTTTTAAGTCTCCTTTTTGTATGTAGTGAGAACCAGATACAGTATGTTGTTGACATAGTTGATGTTTTGTCATCATAAAATCATTCAAAGAAAAGTCTTTTGATGTGAAAAGCTCCGGCTTAACTTTCTCTCATGTTATGACAAATGTGCAAAAAAGCTGGCTTTAATTTTCAATGTATATTCAACTGGATTTTCTCCACTATGGCGGATAATCTTCACTGAGCTTTGTTTAGATTTATTTCGCTCTCTTGCATTTCCAACATGCCTTCACATCCATTTATCTCATTGCTTTTAAAGGCTGCCTATGCTTTTAGACTTAACATCTGGTCCACGATTCACGCTGATGATTTTCTTTTCATGAGCCTGTTTTATCCAAACCTCTTAGCTGAATGCAACTTAATGCGTGGGATTATTTGGAATATGTGGTATGTAAAGATTGAAAGGCAGCTTTAGTCTCTGCCAGAGCTGATCAATAGTTTATTGGCAGTACAGGCCCTGAGATGTGACAGCTTGTCCTCAGTCATTTTCATTTGTTGTTACTCAAAGACAACACACAAGGAGCTTCATGCGTAAGTGAAACAATTATCTGTGTTTTTATTCACAAACACCAACACTGGAGAAATGTCAATGCCAACTTCTGTCTTCTTAACACCCACACACAGTATCTGTACACTGCAGATATAGTACAGCATCAGCATTATTTATTACACACTATCAGGGAAATAGTTTGTATTCTCGTGATGTTTTAGCTCTTAATTTCCCCTTGATGTTGTTTGACAGTCTTGGGCAGTCAGATTTGCAGGAGGAAGTGTGCATGAGAGATAACGCTGCAGTGAGAGAGAAAAGTGCTGTCACTCCATCTGACTGTGGCGTTTGTAAAGAGCTAGTGAAATGTAGCCTCAAGGTCTTTCTTTTTTCGCAGGTCTTTCTTTTGTTATGTCGGCACAAAAATGCCAGTCACTCTGCTGTGGATTGCGTGACGCAGAATGGTGCCTTCAGGCCACAACTGACATTAAGGCACAGTGGGAATTACAATGGAGGTGGATGAAGGGAGGATGTGTGGGGAGAGGCAAGCACAATTCCCACAGAATATGTGACGTCACTTCACAGCAACAGGAGACCAGTAATTAGAGCGTCATTTATTTCCCAGAGGATCGCCACAAACAATCCTCTATAGGAATAATAGTGACGCACAGTTAAGTGCTGATGCTCAGGGTGTTTGAAGAAACCTCACTAGAAAAGTATCACTTGTTTATTCAAATGCTTTGAAAAAGCAATCGCTGTCTCTGGGCATTACCTCCTTTTCAGACATGTGAATAATGACTTAATCTAGTGGTTTGCAGGGCAAAAAATAGAGTTTAAAATCACCTGAACAGTGTTTTTAAATGTTAAAGTTATGTATCGTATTGAATCAGTTAAATATAAGTACATCATTGAAACAATACTGTTTTACCTGTGAGATAATACTTTATCTCACACTGAGTTTTAGTTTTAGGGTTGTGCTGTATGTCTTTTCCAAACTTGACATAAAAATGTGTTTGAGGATTTTTAAAGAAATGTTTTGGCTTTGACGAGAGGGCCCACGGGAGAAGTGGTATCAGGTGCATTTTTGTCATGGTAGCCTTGTATTTCTAGCTTTTTCCAGAATGACAGTAGTAGCTTTAAGATACATATGGTTGACCTGGTGGTTAGTGTAAGTATAATGGCAACATGAAACTAACACACCATGAAAGAAATTGAACAATTCTCCAAGCATATAAACTCAAATCAGACATGACAGCTGTTAGTCACATTAGATCTACACACATGTAGCTGCGAGCTGAAAAGCAACTGTAATGGTAATGTAATGGTATGTCATCCTCTATTTATCAAGAGTTGGAGTTGCTCCTGGCTGCTTTAGTGCTATTCACCATCTCTCTCCACAATCATTTGAGTGTGCCCTCTCCTCCACCCTGCAGTGGCATGTCTCTCTTTGGACTGGTGACTTTTAAGGACACCACTGGGAGTGCTGAGGCTCCTGGGTGTAAGACCAAGGATGTCAGTGCCATCTAAACTCAAACTTTACCCAGCAGGTTTATCAGTGAAAGGCCATCAGCATGTCTTTTGTTTTATTTTATTTTAGGGTTTACGTGATTTTTAGGGTAAGGGTTGAAAGCAGTAATGGGGGACTGTGGACGTCACAGCAGTGTTTGTGGTGAATGGCACTAAATTAGCAGCATCATAACGAGGGCGAGGTTTGGATTTGATACAGTGTGTGGCCTTATAGGACATTTTTTGACATGTTTATGCTCAGTCTTTCAGAGTCAGTCGGCCAAAGAAAGATGTGCCTAGATGGCCTAGTTTATCAAAGAGGCATTTCTGACAGGTGTAAAGGAATTTTACCGCTGAGGTCACGATGTACAACACAGCCAACTAAAAAGGTGGTGATTTTATTGTACCCTTCCAGCATAAGACACAGTTGAATTGGCCTGTGTAAACACAACATGCGCAGTACTTGCATTTGTAAATCCATGTAAGGTTATGAGGCACAGTATGCATCTGCCATACCTCTGTTAGCTTTAAACAAAAACAAACTTGGACAAGCCATAGAAATGTGGTATTTAGGTTATTCTTTACAGACATTATTTAGTGCCAAGTGTTAAGTTGTGAGACATGTATCAAAAACTATTCAAAATGAGCTGACGGTGTGGCAGAGAAGCAGCAGTGAAACATAAATGTCAATGTTGGTCATTGCTGATTCTTGCCTTCAGCTTCTAGTTATCAAGAAAATTAAAAAAACAGGAAAGAAACTAATAAATGTTAAAAAAAAAAACAGGAGAGAATAAAATTTCACATCTTTGGAAATATTAAGGAAAATGGCCATGTGAACATCTCTGAATGACACCCATCAGGCACAGAGAGAAGCATGTTAAAGTTTAAAGCATCTAAACATGCATTAAATACCAAGCTTTGCTATTTGATTTTTTTGTGAAACTCAGTACTAGAGATGACCTTTGGTCACTGTCAAAAAAATATTGAAATTCTACAATTCTCACACAAAAACATGCCATATAAAGCATTTTTGTCAGTGGTTATGTTATTCTCTTTGGTGCAAAAGCTTGTTTTCCCACTTGACATCCTGAACTAACGCTTCTGGAAATGTTACAGCATTTACACACAATACCCTCCGAACTTCAGCACAGCTGTGAAAACAGCTTTTCATATGCACCGTCAACCAGATTAGACGCCACCTCGCAGAGCAGCGGCAGGTCACAGATTAAAAATCTGGCTTCAATCCCTGTGGGACAGATGGTATCAGAAAAAGTGGTCCTGCAGAACCTCCACCCCCCACCTCCCTAACTGCTACTGAACCCTCAGCTCATGCAGTGGAAAAACTTCTGAGGCAATGGCAAGTTGTCATCTATCCATCACCTAACAATTAATGTTGCACAGTGGCTGTTATTTTAAAGCATTACAGTGCAGTTTATCGAGACTCATTTTGCAGGGTTACTGACTTTTAATGGGAAATTCAGGTATCTGGATATTTGGCTGTCTGCAGCTAATGTCACTTTTTCTGTGTTCTTAAATGGTAGTGAAGGTTAAGTGTAATGTGTTGGGTGTGCAATTGTCCAGTCACCTCATGCAAAGATAGTCCCATGGGGTTCTCTTGTTCAGCTGACTGACAAGAATGCCTTTAAAAGCTTTAAAAGCGCCCCCCCCAAAAAGCTGGGAAACATTAATGTTGGTTTTGTATTCATGGCACTTGTCAGTGACGGACAGTCAAGGGATTCGAACCAGCTGCTTTCTTCCCACAAATAAACCTTTTAAGCCTTTAGTTTCTGAGACTTTGCCGCAAAGTGCAGCAAAACAAACACTTCTTTATGTGCTGGATCATCATCTCACTTGAAACTAGATACAGATACCGTGAAATATCGCAATATTTTGTGTGGCAATATTACTGTATATCACGAGATTGACACCAGCGCCCCCTGCGACCCTCATGTGGAGGATTAAGTGGTAGAAGACGAGTGAGTGAGTGAATATTACATCGCATCTGAGACACCAAGTATCAGTTTTCCTTTCGTATATAATCTTTTAATCATTTAACTGATGTTACAAATATACATTAAATCTTTTGTGGATTTGCATGAGTTTGCAAATACTCAAATTATTGCAAGTACTGTTTTGCAATATCGTAGCACAACTTAAATATTGTGTCGTGGTGTCTCTAGCGATTACCACCCTTAGTCGAAACCTCTGCTGCTGTTTGGAGTTTGTCACAAAAGTCCTCCTGTACAGTCACTGAAGTCCTGCCGCTATGATGCTCCCTGCCTCGTCTGCAGTGCAATGCTCTGCTTTCCTGGGCTCTAGCGTGGCATCCCGCTGGCTGCTTAATGGCCTCTGACAGCCTGCCTCTTCCCACCCATGGCTACACTTTTCCTCCCAACGAGCCAGCGATCAGTCTGAAAGGCCAAGAGCACAAACACACTGCAGTATCCACACAGAGGCCGGATGAGCAAGTAAACAACGCAGCACATGCACGCGCGTGCGTATGGTCACTCAAACATGCTTTTAGACTCTCTCTCTTTCTCTCCCTAAAGCAGAGACATACACGTGTACACTCTGTGACCGAAAGTATGTGGACAATTTGTCCGTGATACAGTAATTGATCTTAATGGATTCAGCCTCTCTTCAGGCTGTTTAACCTTGTGTTGGGATGGTTGTGCGTGGGGCCATTCAAGTTCTTACACGCCATACTGTGAGCATCAGTTTGTTGTTGTTTTGGAGCAGCTTTTTGTATGGGGGGGATCGTGCTACACCCTGGGCTGAGTACCAGCCTGTCACATCACTGATTATGTAGAAAGATAACAATAGTTCACACTCAAATTTACACCCAGAATCAATACAAGGTCTCCAGTAAATCTGACCTGCATGTCATTGTTCTGTGTAAGGAAGCACCTGGAAAAAACACACAAACGTACAGGGAGAACTATCAAATTTCTTCTTGCTGTGAGATGTTTGATTATTATTGTTAGTTGCATGTATAGAATGCTGTAGCAGAAATTCTCTACATTCTCCACAACAAAAGTAGATTAAATCACGGCGGCAAGGCTGTCCACTCACATGTGTATGTGCATGCAGACACATAAAGGTGTATGAAAACACAGAATGTCACTTTTAAAGACACACACTCTCACACACACACACACACACCCATATACTGCTCACCATCTGCTCTGCTGCCCCAGCCTTCAAACAGAGAAAGAGCAGTGAAACTGTACTTCCTCTCCTTCATCTGCAGCATTTACTGAAGTAGCAGAAAGTCCAGACTCAGCCTCAAAGCCACAATCCAATATCAGAATCTGGGCTGGACCAGAAACTGGTGTAAGCTCTGTCTCTCATTAAAAAAAAAAAAAACAGAATCTGGACTGGAGTTTTAATTCCAGATGAAATGCTGCTGTTCCTCCTCCTCCTCTTCTACATCCACATCCCTGCTCTCTCCTCAGCCTCCTGTTATTGTCTCAGAGCTCCGTCCAAATACACACCCAGCCGCTGACTAAGGGTGATCGAGCCTGTGTGTTTGTGTTTGAGCGAGAGAGAGAGAGAAAAAAGAGAAGCCACATGCTGCTGCTGCTAAGCTGCTGCTAATGGTGTGTCAGTGTGTTTTGAGTGTGTGTGTGTGTGCGTGTGTGTGTGTGTGTTCATGCTCTCAGTGTTGTATTGAGTGTGTCATGTGCATTAAAGCGGGTTGACAGAAATAGTAAAAGCTGAATGTCGCAGCTGCAGGCTGAGTTCTGAATGAATGAAGAGAGAGAGATGTACACTTTGTATCAGAGAGAGAGAGAGAGAGAGAGAGAGTGCAAAAAAGACTGACAGAAAAATGTATGAGAGGCTGAAATTAGATTTTTTTTAATCATAGCTTTTCTTACACTGATGTACACTAATATATGCACGCACCTCACCTTATATGCTACCACCTTGTGGTACAATGGTTTCACTGCAGCTTGCAAAGACATTTCAGCATGAATGTGTGTCGAGGGGATGTATTGTACAGTGACTTGTATCAGAGCACCTTTGGTGCTTTAAGATTTGTTTACACTTACTAAATAAAACTTGCACAACATTGCAAGTTTTACGGAACATTGTTAAGAATTCGAAAACATGATTTAATTTTCTGCAACCATCACAATTGTTGGTTTAATTTTCATCACATTTTTGCATGGAAAACAAGTGTATAGATCCCACTATAACATCGAACTGTCCGTTTAACAATACACTAGTCGGTTTCTTTAAATGTCTCTCTTTTCAAAAGAATCTCCTAACAGGTGGATTAATTCCTTTGTAGCAGCCGCAGCTTTAATTCTAATTTGTAGCACATGCTGCATGTTGACCCCACTCTCTTTCCTTTTCAAGATCAATCTGTCCTATCATTAAAGGCAAAAAACCCAGGAGGATTTACCAAGACGACAACAAGGTTGTTTGATAGTTAGCACTGGTGCCTCATAGTAGGTTATTTTCTGGGATCAATCGTCTGTTTGAGTGGACTCTTTAACTGTGGACTTGCATGGTTTTCCCATGGGTGCATGGATTTTCTCTGAGTACTCCAGCTTCCCCCACAGTCCAAAGACATGCAGTTTAGGGCTAGATTAATTGGTGGCTCTATATTGACCATAGTGGTTAATGTGAATGTAAGTGGTTGCTTGTATATTGGGCCTTTAATGGAATGTGTGAAGTGTCCAGGGTGTGCTTGGCCTCCAGTCCAATATCAGCTTAGATTGATTCCAGAGTAAGAAGTATACATAACGGGTGCATTTATCATTGTAAAAAAAAACAAAAAAAAACCCACACACAACTGTATGTATGCCAATGGAACCATTTCAAAACAACATACAAACTCGGAACAGATTGATGGGGCCTGGAATAATGAAAATAATAATAATGAAAGCATATTTTCAAGTCAAGAGAAAAGGGTTTGATGTGTGTGTTGTAGATGAAATAAAACGTATAGATCGATGTGCTGAAATTGGTTATGCTTTGTATCAAAGTTGCAGAGGGAAACCACAAAATAAAATAAAGAAAACACCACACTGAGACCTCCACCAGAAACAGAAGAGACATGTTTAATGGCTGTACTATGCCAGAAAGTAGGTGTTGTAAATTGGACCTTAAAATGTGTGTCTCCTCCCAAAAAAAGAAATTATTTCCATCCAGATAATATGTCTCAGGTGTGTGTTTGTCCTGTTGTGGACCTGTCCTCAAGGACTGCACCAAAAAAGGTGCAGCTGCAGTGGTGAAAGGTGGTGATGAGGACATTGCTGACAGGAAAGGGGAGGGAAAAAAAACTGAGAAATGAAATGAAACAGCAGAGTAAAGCCGCAGACGACTGACTCTGCAGCCCGGATATTTTTAAAGGAATAAAGGGAGAGTGATGCCTCAAGAGGTTTAAATGACCGACCCAAAGGTCACAACTCCCTTGAGCAACAAATGCAGCGTCACATTACATTTTTTTTTTCATGGCTCAGCAACAGCAAGTGGCCAGAGGCTTTATATTTTCAGCTTGTCCATCCACAAATACAAATATGAACTAAAAGTAGCCCACTTTAAATGCCCTTTATACATAATGTTGGCTTTCAAAAGTAAAACAAAAGATATATATATATATATATATATATATATATATACATATATTTAATTTTAATAAACACATGTTTATTAAATCAATTTTAATAAATTTTAATACAATTATTACAATTGTATTATCTATATATATATATATATATATATACATAAAATACACTTTTAATAAACACATGTAATGACACTAAAATTAAATAATTTTGATAAACTAGTTGGAATCAAAATCTCATCTTAGCCAGTAAGGAACCCTGAGAGCACATTTGCTTTATGATGACATTGTATGAGGGGTCTCTGGTCGGGCTGATCTTCCAGTTGTTAATGTTGGGGAATGTTGGACTGGTGGTAAGGTTAGTGATAAAAACATTACAAATGACGTTGTCCTTTACTAATTGTCATAGTAGTTTGAGTTGAGGAATTCAATATGGTCTAAAATGAAAAAAAGGAATTTAAAAAAATCTGCTAAATTCTGCTAAAATTATTTATGGCTAAATACTCTTGGAAACATCTGCAGACATTAACTGTAGAACATCTCTTCACATTGAAAAATGTACATGTTGGAAATATATCTTTTTAATATCTTTTAAGTTCTGTAGAATATAGAGTAGTTACAGTTTTGTTGGTGACGCGGTGGCAGATCAAATTGTAATTGCTTTATCGGTCAGAAAAATTGCAATCAGAATTGTTAAGCATTCAATTCAATTCAATTCTATTCAGTTTATTTGTATATTGCCAAATCATAACATACATTATCTCAAGGCACTGTACATAGACAACATCAAGGAGAGCCGAGAACCCCAACAGTTCACACAATAAGCAAGCACTAGGCATCAGTGGAGAGAAAAAACTCCCTCTTTACAGGAAGAAATCTCTGAGAGAACCAGGCTCAGAGATGTGCGGTCATCTGCCTTGACCGCTTGGGGTGAAAGGAGAAATGGGGGACAGCGGAGAGGTGGGGGACAGAAAGGGGGGAGAAAAAGGACAAGAGGGAGATGAGGTAGAGAAGGAAGAGAGAGAGAGACCAGCAACAGATACACAACAACTGTATCATGTTACAAGTTTATACAGTTAATGATATCGACTTTTTAATTATAGCACAATAATAATGGTGATGATATGGGTAGCCTCGAAAACTGGATCACTCGTCTCTGGTAGTGATGAACTATCAGAAATCAGCTTTGTGAGAGAGAGAGTTTCAGCTTTTTCATTTTGTCCCGACCACCCCTTAACAGTCCTGACTCACTCTCACCAATTTCATAGAATTATTTTCAGCTGCAGCATCTTTCAGGGGAAAGGCTGTAAAAGTAGAAATGTACTGAAGTAAGGTTTTCATATACCTTGCTGCTCTTTAACATCCATGCAGCAGCACTTTATACCAGTCACATACTGAAAATAGGGCTCTGAGGAGGGGGCAAAATTTTATGCATGACCAATGCAAATCAGTACGAGGAAATTGTAGTTGCAGTTAGAACTGAAGCTGTAGTCAGTTTCTACTTGATGAAAAACCTCTCTGGTATTTAGTGAGTTCTTCCCTTCAATCTGAATATTTAGACTTCTTGCATTGCTCACATTTTGTGATGCAGCCTAAGGTTAAAATAACGCAGCAACGTCTAGAGAACTCTCAAGCAAAATGTGACTTGTGGTTTGGTGGAACTCAACTTGTTAAAAATATGCAAAGATGGATGTGATTGTTTCTTTGAATTGGCTGAAAATTTGATTAAAAATCAAAGGCCTATTCAAAATTCTATGTCTATGATGACTACAACTTCTAGCTTTAGTTTCATGATGTTGTGAGTCTCTTCATTTAAAAAAAAAAAATCAAGTCAAAATAGAAGTACAACTATTTAAAATTATGTTGATTTATATAATTGTGGATAGAGAAAGATGTGTTTAGTGTCTTTGATTCACTGCTCTGCTTTCACTCTCATTCTCTGCATTCAGTGTACAGTATATATCTTGCACCTCACCGAGAGGAGCTGCAACACATCCCGGTGTAAACAGCACTGTCCAGTCCCCCACTATTTGAGAAAGACTGATCTAACGGAGCAGTGGTGAATGATTAAACAGCCTCCGTCACGGTGATTTGACTTGTATAAAAAAGAAGACGTTTGGTTAAAGATTTGGGAAAGTTGGAAAAATGATTGGAAACAATCCAAGGCTGCACAGCAGTCATGGTGATTGTGTTTGCACACTCATGAAGTGACTGACTTCCAGCATTTTTACACGACCTCCAGCATTACTCTTGATTTTACCGGCTCTGATTCTGACTTTAGGCTCTGACTCTCATTAGGTCACACATTATCTCACAGTGCTCCTTCCTACCAGACAAACTCACATAGTGCAAGAAGAGAGATTCAATGAATGACGCACCATTCCCCATAATGCAAGTCAGTGCCCCGCCATAATGATTCTGAAGTTGTTATTGTATGGTTCAAATATTGTGTGGTGTTGTTTTAAGCCACATAGAGCTGGTCTGAAAGATGCTGAATCAGATTGAAAGTACATTTAGGAACCGCTTCATAAGTGTAGAGGAAAACTAAGAAAGCTATCTCTCTGTGTGTGTTTGTCAGCTGGGATTAGCTTCAGTGACTGCCGCGACCCTCATGTGTAGGGTAAAGCGATAGATAATAAATTAAGACAATTCAAGGATTGCATGTTTGCATATTAAGCTTTAATTTCAGAAAACTGGAGACGTTAATATATTTGGCATTCAGACCATATACTGTAGATATCCAACAAGCCCCCAAAAGCTCCCAAATCACTCAAGCGCACAGTTTCATGGAAATCTGTAATTTTTCAATAAATCTACCAACTAACTGACCGTGTAAATGTAACCTCCTTAGTGAGGCAAAAACAGACGGAAAAATTGGTTCTGCTTTTCTTATACTTTTACTCTCGGTTAACTAGCTACATACACAACACCTGGAAAAACTGTGGCTTGACTAAGTAGCTGCAATGGTGCTGAGTTTAGTCAATAAATTGATACACTGAACATGTTCACTGTTCACTAACGAAGCTGCTACAGAGCCAGAGAATTACAGAGTGAAATACACACACACACACACACACACAGACACAGCATCAGGCTGATCAGTGTTTACATCTCTTCATTAGTGTCAAGACACGACAGAGGTGAACCCAGGTTTTAATTGATTTCCTGTCCTCCACGTGCTTTCCACCACGTACACAGCAAAACCTGTGCTGTGTCTGTCTCAAAGCTCTCTTTCTCTCTGTCTCGCTCTCTCTATTTTTAGCTATCGGGGTGCAGATGTCCTTGAATATGCTGGAGAAGAGATTTTGGACCATCACAAAGCAGGTGACTGGAGGAATCACTCTCTTATTTTCAGCTTGATGTTCATTTTTTGTTGACCTGTGTTTCAGAGGATTACACCATCGAATTTGATCATATTATGTTTAGGGCTGAACAATGAATCGATTTCAAATCCAATCAGTGAAACAATGCAATTAGCAAATCGCAGCGTCTGCAGTCTTCTACGCAAATATAACTCATACATGTTGGAAACAGTTTATGTTTTTATCCCTCATTCTTGCACTAGAATAGTTACATGTTGATAAAGGCTTGTGGTACTGCTCCATCATAATTTAAACCTATAACACAGTGAATATTGAGCCAAACCTTGACTCAGAAAAATACTGTATATCACAAAGACCACACGGCAGAGTAGTGGCTAGCACTGTTGCCTCTTGCAAGAAGGTCTGGGTTCGCTAACCCAGTTTAACCAAGGTCTTTCTGTGTGGACTTTGCCTGTTCTCTCCCCGTGTGCATATGGGTTTTCTCCAGGTTTACATGCAAAGTTGCATCATCCCCCAGCCACCTATATGTGAGGTGGGGCTGTCACACCAGAAAGGCAACATTTGGGTATTATTTTAGAATGTTAAAAACCAGCATCCGACTTTGCCGGGAAACTTTATTCTGAACACTGTCTTGTGCAAACTCTTTATCTGAAAGCCATGGCTGTGCTGCTGACCTTTGAGGCACGAGAGGGCTGCATGTGTCAAAGAATTAGGCCAAGCTATCATATCAGATGTGGTGGATTATCATTACATTACATTACATTACATTACATTACATGTCATTTAGCAGACGCTTTTATCCAAAGCGACTTACAAAAGTGCATTTAAACATTTGGGTACAAATAAGAGCTAGAAGTAAGTAAGAGCTTCAAGTAGAACAAACTATGAAGTGCTAGTCATAAGTGCAATACAATTTTTTTTTTTTTTTTTTTTTTTTTTGTCGTCTTAGTCGAGGTAGAGTCGGAACAAATGTGTTTTTAGTCGGCGTCGGAAGATGTGGAGGCTTTCAGCTGTCCGGATGTCGATGGGGAGATCGTTCCACCATTTGGGAGCGAGGACAGTGAACAGTCTCGAGTTCTGCGAGTGCCTCTGTGATCCTCTCAGTGAGGGAGCAGCAAGCCGGTTTGTCGATGCAGAGCGGAGTGGGCGGGCTGGGGTGTAGGTTTTGATCATGTCCTGGATGTAGGCTGGACCGGATCCGTTTGTAGCATGGAACGCAAGCACTAGAGTCTTGAAGCGGATGCGAGCAGCTACAGGAAGCCAGTGAAGGGAGCGGAGGAGCGGTGTAGTGTGGGAGAATTTTGGTAAATTGAAGACCAGTCGAGCTGCCGCATTCTGGATGAGTTGCAGAGGTCGTATAGCGCATGCAGGAAGACCAGCCAGGAGGGAGTTGCAGTAATCCAAGCGTGAGATGACAAGAGCCTGGACCAGAACCTGTGCCGCCTTCTGGGTTAGGAGAGGCCGAATCCTTCGGATGTTGTGCAACATGTATCTGCAAGATCTAGCTGTTGCAGCAATGTTGGCAGTGAGGGAGAGATGGTCGTCAAGTGTCACACCCAGGTTCCTTGCGGTGTGAGAAGGAGATACCACAGAGTTGTCGAGGGTGATGGTTAGATCTGTGGTGGGAGAGCCCTTTCCTGGGAGAAAAAGAAATTCAGTCTTGTCGAGATTGAGTTTCAGGTGATGGTCAGACATCCACTGAGAGATGTCAGTCAGACAAGCGGTGATCCGACTTTTATATAAGCCTGATTTGTGGGAGCATAAACTGCACCACACAGAGAGGCAGCAGTCAGAAAGGAGTCCAAACATGCAATCAGTGATAAGTGAGTTTCCGAGGATGAACAACTGATGCTTCAATAATCCTCTGGATTCAGAGGTTATTTCTTCAATTTTCCTTTGCGCTCATTAGGGAAATGAAGCATTAAGAGTTTTAATTAAAATCTAAGTACAGTGTGTACAGAATAAATTACAATCACAATGTTCAACAGGAGTTAAACTGGAGTTTTATTATATCATTAAAATGTTTCCTCCTTTATGTTTCCTGCTTAAAGAGAGAGAGAGAGAGCTTTTTGTAATGTTTGCTCTTTGCAATAACAAGTTAGCAAGTATGCTAACTTTAGCTATGTAGCCTTGTAGCAAAACATACAAGCATCTCCTTTAAAGGTCTAGTGCGTAAGAATTACTGACCCTATGGCAAGATAAACTCTAAACCTTTTCCTGTGTGTATGGGTAACTGTGGTAGTTGTTGTATACCATAAACAATCTTTGCATTTTCAAGCTTCCTCTTCAAAAGCTGAAACTTATTTTAACTTTGACTAGGAAAACCTCATAAAGAACTGTCTCATGGTTGGTGACACAAACAAGGAGAACAGCAAAATTAATTGCAGATTTGCAAAGTAGATGGTGTTATGTAGGAATTAACATCACAGCAATTATCTGTCTGACTTACCTGCTCATCTTTTACGACTCAGTAAAGACCACCAACAGCTTAGTTGAAATGAGCATGAAAATTCTCCCAGTGACCTTTGTTTAGCCACATCTTTGATTTGTTGCAGAATTTCCCCGGCAAACATTGACACACTTCCTCAGTCACAGGTGTTTGACCTTGCGCACGTCTCCTGAACCTCAGTAAAGCGGAAGCAGAGCTGCAGCTAAATGTGTGCAGATGTCCTGTAGAAGTTGATGGTCTAGATAATGTTATTAGTAAGAGCAGACAGCTGTGACAGACTGGATTAATGTATTCACTGCCAACATTTACTTGTATGATTTCAAAGTCATCAAACACACAGTCACATCCTGTCACCAGTGATTCACACTTTCTTACACACACACACACATATATATATATATATATATATATATATATATATATACATATACATACACATATATATGTTAATGTAATGACATTAATGTGATGTTTTATTGTTTTTGTCCTTGTACACCTGCCTCCAGCCCAGTGATACGGACGTAAGTGATTCGCTATTATTTCTTTAAAGCAAGTGCATCACTCACACATGTTTTACATCCTGTTTAGTGTGATGTTGGCATGAACTTAAACTTTTAGTTTTGTTTACTTGCCACGTGTTTTAGAAGGTATTTCTTTAGTGAGCTTGTGGAAGGTGCGTGGCATTTATCAGTCATTTAGCTTAGTTTGTGAGGCTGTTGCTTTCCTCTTTGAGGGATGACCTTTCTCTCTGTGTGTTTTTTCTTTCAGTGTTCAAACACTGAAGGCGTGTGTCCACTGAGCTGTGAGAGCACTGTAAGGATTAACTTTCCTCCGATGCTCACGTTCAAATTAAATATTTGACTACTTATATGTTGTCCAACCTAAGTTGACTCATTTGTCTCTGCTACTTCCTGTCCAGGATCTGAACTGCTTCCTGGTTGACAACAACGGCTTTGTCTTGCTGTCAAAAGAGAGGAATGAGGTGAGATCCTTTATTCATTTATATATTTATATATTTATATCTGTGATTCCATCGAACATCTGGACCCTAAAAATTGCATCTTTCATACTGTATGTATACGGATGTGGTTTAAATAGATTACTACTCTAGTTCTGTAAAAAAGTTGGGACCCTAATTGACCACGAGTACCATGCTGCAACAATGTACCTTGGGCGACGGTAGCTTAGTGGTAGAGCGAGTCATCTTTCAACTTGAAGGTTTTGAGTTTGATTCCAGGCTCTACTGGTCCACATGCCGATGTGTCATTGAGCACAAGACAATTAACCCCACATTGTTCCTGATGGCTGGCGACATGTGAATGGCTCTGTTCACTGAAATTCACTGAAAACAGAAGACACAAAAACCAGCTGTTAAGGTCCCTGAAGCAATCTGATAATTAAATGTAATTTTGGTCGGTTTAATCAACTTAGTGCAAAAGATTATTCCTTTGACAATTAGGTGTCTGTGCCATTGGACGTACTATGAAGTTTGGCGTTAGGCTTATTGGATCATTTCATGTGCTTATAAACAACATCTGGCATCTCACTGATTCATATGATTGTGTGTGTGTGTGTGTTTGTAGCAATGAGATGTAGCAGCAGCTGTACCTGCCGGCCTCATCCGACCTTGTGTATGGAGCTGAATGAGAGTGGAGAGAGCTGCCCGACACATGATGGATGTGATCTGTCCAGGCTGAGTTCACTCAAGCCTGAAGCTAATTAAAGTCGGAAACTGCGTCAGTTTAAAGATGCAGTGTCAGAGTGTTGTGTGATTCCACATGTGTCTGGTAAAAACAAAAAGGCGACTGAGAGGGTTATCATGGACATCGATTGGTGTTTTTAGGAACTATAACATTACATTACATGTCATTTAGCAGACGCTTTTATCCAAAGCGACTTACAATTGAATTGAGTACAATCAGCCAGGGGTGGAATCGAACTTGCGACCATTGCGACTATGATGTCTTTCGCACACAGGGTACCGGTCTTAACCACTGAGCCACTCCACCCCCCTATAAGTGCTGAATGCGTGTCACACCAGGTTTGAGAATCACCACCAAAGCACAACAACTGTTCTCAAACAGAAAAAAAGTAAATATTTGAGAAAGCATTGTGATTGGACTCATTTGAGTCATCAAAAATCATAAAATTGCCAAATAACTATTGATATAATATAAATAGAAATGTAGCACCTTTAAAGTTTCTAAAGGTATGTATTTGACTTTTTCATGTCCAATGTCAGCCTCGTCAAGGACAAGTGGTGTGGATAATGATTGGACAGATGGAAGAAAGAGGGACAAGGAAAGTTTTCCGGATTGTCTCTTATCTATTCATTATTTGACCTACTACAATCAGGTTACCTTATTTTTTATCTATATTTATTTTCTTGGCTAACACTGTCACCTCATAGCAAGAAGGTTGCTGGTTTGCATCCTGGTCAGGGCCTTTCTCTGTGGACTTTGCATGTTAGCCTTTTGTCAGCTGGGATTGGCACCAGCAGCCCTGTGACCATCATGTGGAGGATAAAGCAGTAGACAATGGATGGTTTTATTTATTTCTTGGCCAAAGCAGTTTTCCATACATTGCACTGATTTAAATATACAGTATCCTCTTTTGTATAGAATCATGCAGACTGTGAACCTGCAGGCCATCTGACAGCTGCTTGTTAGCTCTGGATTAACTCAGCCTATTAGGAGCCATATATCTGAGGATTAATCCTGAGCCCACTTTGCTACTATAAATACACACATATGCAGCGGAGTAGGCAGCTGCACCCACTTCTTGCTTCACATCTCCTCCTCAGCTGAGAGATTTTTTTTTTACCTCATTGTTTAATGTGTGTTTAATTTAGTTTGCTTCCAGGAGTGAAACCTGTAATGTTTGTGTTACATTTTGGCTTCTGTGGCCGTAAGGGTGCCAGCTGTGCTGCAACAGCTGGACCTGCAGAGGCCAGATGAGGGTAGGTCATTGTCTAGTGGCCCCATGACTCCTGTAAGGCTGTCAAATGGAGCTCCAGTTGCAGCGCAAAGCCACCGACTGAATGTTAACATGCAGTCTCTCAACGTCATGACAGAGAAACACTGTGGATTTACTTTGTCTCTGATGTGCGAATCTTACCCAGCTGTAAGCTGTCTGTGGATTCATTCAGAAAATAACAACGTCAACCCTCTCATCAGGTACTTTTGCTAAATTTAGCACCTTATAGAAAGAAGGTTGAGGGTTCAAACCTGCTGGTGGACCAGTAGCAGGACCTATCTATAGGGAGTTTGCATGTTTTTGCTCTCTGTTATGTGTGTTTTCTTTTCTTTTTTTTTAGGTGTGAATGTGAGCAAGCCGGAATGAAAAATAGTGCTTCCTGTGATGTCAGTGTGCAGTGTGTCCCAGGTGGTCGGCCATAGGTTTAATATAACACTGGTTGTTTGGTGCAGTTTGTCACACAAAGAAATGATTACTTGACAGTAAATGCCCCTCATGTGATCAGAAACAGAGGCAGCCAGACGTTCAATCAGCACAGTCATAATGTAGGAGCTGCTGCCAGAGGGGAGCACTCCATCACCTGAAAGCCTGTGTTTGGTTTTGTTGTGTTCTAGGAAGGATTCCAGCTTGTGTCAGAAGCAAATGAAGTCAAATATATAACTGAACATTTGAAGCATTTGTTTGACGCTGTAAGAGAAAAAAAAAAAAAAGTGACACAGCTTGTAGAAACAGTGCTAACATTTTGTGGTATAGACTGAGGGATTTTAGAGCAGAAAATTATTTACTGTAGATTCTGTACTCATTTTTTTTTCATTATTATTTGCATTGTCTGCTGCATTCCCACTTGCCTTA